>NC_056736.1:60508817-60601317 GCF_019279795.1 Protopterus annectens
ATGTAAGATGTGTTTAGCATCTTGAATTTTGGTACGAGTAAGAATGTGTTTAGGATGGATAAGTCCAAAATGGGTCTCCAGTCGGTTCCTTTCCTTGGTACCAGAAACAGCCTGGAATAAAAACCTTGGCCTTGTTCGTGAGTAGGTACCTCTTGAATAGCTTTCATATCTATGAGCTTTGAAATTTGTAGTTGTGCCTCTGCCCTTGATTGTGTGGCAGGTTTGGCATGCCTCTCATTTTGGAAGAGTGTGAAAATGAAATCTGTAGCCTCTGTTTATAACGTCCAGGATCCATTTGTCTGTTGTGACAATATGCCAATTTATTGTAAATAATGCCAGCTTTCCTCCCAAGGGTGCTGCCAGCTGAGACTTGCTTGGCATGGAAAGGAGGAAGTCATTGGGTTTGTTTCCTGTGTTGTTGTGCACTATCTTCGCCACCTCTTGGTGCTGGAGTTTGCCACTGCCTGCCTCTATATGATCCTTGTGATTTTCCTCTGCCCCTTGTGCGCCTGTATCTACCTCTTTGGGGCTTGTCCATGGCTGGAAAGGACCAGTTTTTAGAAGGCCAATTTCTGCTAAAACGTGGTGGTTGAACCTGCAGAAAAGCTTTGACAGTTTGCATAGATTTGGCTTTTTCTTCCATTTTCTGTAGTATTAGCACATCCTTTTGTAAAGGAGCATCTAGTAGTTTAGCTTTCACATGATCAGGCAAGATTTGTTCCCTAAGCCATGCATGTCTACGAATGACTGATCCTGTAATAGCAGCTCTACTTGAGGCCTCTAGAGCATCACAGCCACATTGTAAGGTGTGTTTACCCACTTGTTCTGCACCATGCACCATATCCTGCAACTCCTTCAAATCTGGTTGTTCAGGTTGAGACATTTTATTTCTTAATTGTGATAACAGAAACTGCTGATATTTAAGCATATGAAACTGACAATTTAAGGCCCTCATGGCTAGGGTGGCCGAGGTATATACCTTTTTTCCCCACCTTTCTAAGGATCTTGACTCTCTTTTGGAAGGTAGTGGATTCTTAGCAGTAGAGGCCTTCATTCCCTTGGGGCCTTGCCTTTGTAAAGAAATTAGTGAGAGCTAGGAACTCTGTAGTACCTATCAGGTTTGACTGGGGCAGGCGGCAGGGAATCCGGATTAAGGCAAGCCTCCGAATAAACATCATCAAGAATGTCCAAGACAGGAGGTATCGCCAGAGGTCTGTGATGAGGTAACAAAAGAAATTCCCTAAGTCTTTTCTTGGAATCAGAAAAGTCTTGGCCTTCCCAATGGAAGTGTTCCCTCAAGGTGTGCAAGGTTTCTCCAAAAGAAAAATCCTCAGGAGGAGATACAGAAGGAATGGACTGCTCTGCATCAGAATCTTCAAAAGGGGAGTAAGAGTGTTCCTCTACATCAGAATGTTCTGAAAAAATGGGGCCCTGATCAGAAGAGGGAGAATCTTCCTCCACTCTGGGTCTCTTGTCTGGGGGGGGGGGGTTGGGAACCCCTGATAAGAGTAATTAAATCCTCAGCCATTTTAAGCATTTTAAGCATTTGCTTTTTAGGCATGGGGCCTGGAGATGGGCCCTGTGCAACAGGCCTCTTGGGATGCCTGGCTGATAGGGACTTAGTAAAGGCCTTAATGGAAAAGGAAGATGAGGGTCTAAAGACACCATGGGTGGAAGTGGACCTGTCCACATTTGGAGGCTCAATGCTCACAGTGGCTTCGGTGGTTGTAGTCTGGGTATGGGCCGAGGTCCCTGCGGTCTCGGTTACAGGAGACACCGCCAAAGAAGTGTTGTCGGTAGTCAGGGACTGCATAGGCGTCTCGCTGAGAACCGGACCACGTGTAGCCGGTTTTGGCGTGGTGTCGGTGGGGACCGCGGACCTCGTGTGTCGGTCCTTGTCCTTGCGTTTTTTGGACAAAACGGTAGTCGGAGTCTCCGACGACATTTTATAATCAAAGGCTATACCAAAAAAGTGTTGGGCGAACTCCACCCGACGCTTAATAGTGCGCTTATTGAAAGTCGCGCAAAAGCGACAGCCCGAGACGTCGTGGTCTGGGCCTAAACAAGGTATGCAGAGGGAAAGGAAATCCTTATGCGGTATTTGCTTCCCACAAGAAATACAATTGTTAACTTTTTCTGACATCGGTCTGAGGCAAGAAAAGTTTCAACAGGGTACTTAGCTTTAATGAAGACTTCAGTTTCCAATTTTTCATAAATTCAGGAGCTGGCCGACCGGCACTTGCGAACTGCTTCTGCTTCGGGCACCACGCGGCAAAAAAGACTGAAGAAAATGGCGTTGACTGTGTCTTGTATACCCCTGCCGTACTGACGTCAGGAAGGAGAGCGACAACAACCGACGCCGGACCTAGACTTTGGAATTCGGCCGACCGAGGGACCGCCTGACGGCAGAGAACCCCATATGTGATTACTACAGCTGTATGCATGATGAACATCAAAGATGGATTTTATTACTTCTGGCAGATAGGTCTCCTGGACTGAACAATGCTGTTTCCTTGAAACCTTTTTTAAAATCCAGACCACTAAAACATTAAGTAATATGGATTATTACATAAAATGTGTCTGTTATATGCATACTTTATTTTATCTTATGTAGAATATAAGGCAAATTGATATAGTGATGTATGCAATTTTAATTAGTCTATGTCATAGTTCTATATGTGTTTTCATTGGTTGAACCATATTTTAAAAACTAATGTTTTAACTGTTTTTATGAGTCTGAAGAGGCGATCAGCTGACTTAGATCGCGAAAGCACTTACTCTTGTTTAATAAAGGGCAACTGGTATGAAACTGCAAGTGAACTGTTTCCTACCTTGACTACTACATCTCAGTTACAATTCTTGGCTTTATAAAGGGCACTACTGTGAAGCTGCAAGTGATTTATTTCCTGGCGTGGATTATTCCATTTTTATCTTCAGCTGTGGTCTAACCATTGGTCTTTACATTTTTTTCGCTTGAGGTGTATACCAAGCGTTTATCCAGCTTTTGTTTTCTTTCATTTGTAACCTGTAAATATACCTGTCAGTGGTTTGAGAATGCTGCAGTAAATAAGAAATAAGTCAGGTTTGGAAATAAAAGTTTCTAAATGAGACAAACAGATGCACCAATTTCCAATAACATTATAGTACAGTTTTGTACCTACCATAAATGTAGATGTTCGAGTGTATACACTGCTCCAGTCATTACACTTGGGTTATCCTGCCGTCAGGCGGTTCCCCAGTCGGCACGAGTTCCAAAGTCTTGGTCCAGCATCGGTTGCTGTCGCCTCCTACCTGACGTCAGTGCGACAGGGGTATATAAGATGCAGCAGACGCCATTTTCTTCAGTTTTTCTTGCCCCAGATGTCAGGTGCCTCTTAATAGGTAGGCAATTCCAACTGCTAACAAAACATACATAAGAAAAGCAAAAAACAACTTACAGCTACCAGCAAATACTCCCCATAGGTAGTAAGGGTAGAAGACATAGGTACGTACCAGCCAATAAGAGGGGAAGGAGGGAGGGTAACCTGGACTGCAGCGGTGTATACACTCCAACATCTACATTTATAGTAGGTACAAAACTGTACTATGTTCATCGTGTTACACTGCTGCAGTCATTACACTTGGGTAGAATCCCAAAGCTGAGGTAGGGTGGCTGGTTCTATAAGGCATTAGGGGTGGCTATAAGGCCCTGCAGCACTGCAGTGGTGAAGCCAGCTCTGGATTTAGAGTACAGAGGCAGATGGTAATGCTTGGTGAAGGTATGTACAGAACTCCAAGTTGCTGCTTCCAAACTATCCTTGGTAGGTACCCCCATGAGGTAGGCAGTTGAAGTGGCTGTTGCCCTGGTGGAGTGAGATCTAATGCTGCTAGGTACAGGTTTTCCATGGTATGTGTAGCAGAAATGTATACAATGTCCTATCCATTTTGAGATAGTCTGTTTTGAAATGGCTTTTCCCTGTGCTCCTGCAGCATATGCTACCAATAATTGCTCAGATTTTCTGAAAGCTTTGGTTTTGTCCAAGTAGAAGCGTAACTGCCTGTGAATGTCCAAAGAGTGCAGAAGTCTCTCCCCTTTATTCTGTGGTTTAGGATAAAAAGTTGGCAGGTGAATAGTTTGGTTTAGAGCCACACTGGATACCACCTTTGGCATAAACGTAGGGTTAGTTCTTAAAGACACCCTGTCCTGGTGGAAAATGAAAAAAGGTTCCACTGCCATTAGTGCCTGTAATTCTGAAACTCTTCGTGCTGATGTTATTGCTAGAAGCAGAGCCGTTTTCCAAGAGATATATTTTAATTCTGCTGTGTTAGCTGGCTCAAAAGGAGGCAAAGTTAGTTTTTCCGAAACAAAGTTGAGGTCCCAAGTTGGAGTAGGTGCTCTACGGGACGGTCTTATGTTTTTAGCCCCTCTGAGGTACTGTTTTAACAGAGGATTAGAGAAAATTGGTGGATCCGTGTTGTAATGAGCAGAGATGGCAGAGGCGTGGATCTTGATGGATGAGAAGGAGAGGCCTTTGTCCAGCATCTCAGTTAAGTATTGTAGTATCTGAGGAATGTTTGGGACCAGAGGGTCAAGGCTGTGAGCTTGGTTCCAGGCACAGAATCTCTTCCATTTATCCGAATAGGCTTTCCTGGTACTAGGCCTTCTGGCCTCCAGAATGACATCCATAACAGCCTTGGAGAGAGGCATTGCTCGCTTGACTAAGGAATCTTCCATGCAGCTATGTTTAAGGTCTTTAGCTGTCTGTGTAGTATTTGATTGTTGTGCTAAGTCAGCAGATGTGGGATTTGAGGCAAAATCCAGGGTGGTTCTTGTGCTAAGCTCCTTAAGATTGGGTACCATCTTTGGCTCTTCTTGCCTGGCTTTTATGAGTACCTTTGGCAGGAGAGGTAGTGGTGGGAAAGCGTATACTTGTAGGTTCTCCCAGCTGAATGAGAGGGCATCCACTTTCCATGCTTGTGGATGGTAACTCCTTGTGCAGATTTTTTGTAGCTGGCAGTTTATTGGGGATGCAAACAGATCTATGTCCAGGCTCCACCATTTCTGTGTTATCATTCTGAATATTTGTGGATTCAGTTCCCATTCGTTTGGATCCATGATGTTTCTGCTTAAGTCGTCTGCCAGTGTGTTTTTCTCTCCTGGCAGGAATTGTGCTTGCAGATGAACTTGAAGGTTTATAGCTGTGTTCCACACGGTCATAGCTTGTCTGCAGAGAGGGTAGGAGTGAGTGCCCCCTTGCTTGTTTATGTACCACATAACTGTGGTGTTGTCTGTCTTTAGCATACATTACCAGATCATGTTAAAGCAAAATTATTGGATGCACCTTTGCAGCAGGATGTGTTATTTGGAGTTAAGGCAGAAGAGGTATTAAAGAAAATGGAGGGTAAGCAAAATTTATGCAAACGGTGAAGGATTCTTTTAACCAAGCATGTCTTCTAATGACAGAGCCTGTAACTGCTGCGCTGCAGGAGGCCTCTAGAGAATCAAACCCACATTGCAAAGTATGCTTTCCCACTTGTTCAGCTGCATGCAATAAATCCTGCATTTCTTTAAAATTAGGAGGATCTGATTTTGGAAGCATTTTTTTGTTTTAACTGAGACAGTAAAAATTGCTGATATTTTAGCATGTGGAACTGGCAATTTAAAGCTCTCAGTGCTAAAGTTGCAGACGTATATACTTTCTTTCCCCATCTGTCTAATGCTCTGGAATCTCTGTCAGAGGGAACTGGATTCTTGGCTGATGAGGCCTTAACTCCTTTGGGTCCCTGAGAAATAGTTTCAGGGTCAGCTACAGGGCTTTTATACAGAAATTTATGTGAGTCAGGGACTCTGTAGTATCTGTCAGGTTTAACAAGGGTTGGAGGTAAGGAATCAGGATTTAAGCTGGATTCAGTATACACATCATCCACAATATCTAACACTGGCAGAATAGCAAGGGGTCTGTGTTGAGGTAATAAAAGGAAGTCTCTGAGCCTTTTCTTGGATTCTGAGTAATACTGGCCTTCCCAGTGGAAATGCTCCCTCATGGTATGTAGGGTTTCCCCAAAAGGGTAGTCCTCAGGCGGTGAGGCTGATGGAATTGATTCCTCAGCATCAGAATCCTCATAAGGGGGGTAAAGAGTATCCTAGGTCTGAGGATGAATCAGAAGAGATGGACACCTGGTCGGATGAGTCATAGTCTGCATCTTGTCTAGGCCTTTTATCAGGAGGGGGATGTGATCCCCTGATCAGAGTGATTAGGTCTTCGGCCATTTTGAGCATTTGTTTCTTAGGCATGGAGGCCTTCCCTGGAGAATGCTGTATTTGTTTCTTTGATTTTAAAGGAGGCTTAGACTTAGCTGAGGGTTTAATGCTTAACTGAGTAGGTCTGAAGACACCCTCCGAAGCTATGGGTTGCTCAGCTACTCCGGATCCCTCTGAAATGTTAGTCTCAGTAGGTTGAATAACTTGTGCGTCCGAAGACCCAGCCATCTCCACGTGGGAGTCAGAGGCGGCCTGTGGTCCTACAGAAGCGGTCGTCAGGGGTTGCGATGGTGCCTCGCTGAAAACCGGAAAACCGGCGACTGGCCTAGAAGAGGCTTCGTCGTCAGTTTTGAGCCTCGGATGCCTATTCTTTCTTTGCGCTTTTTGTGTATTCCGGTCATCGGAAGTTCCGACGGCATGGTATAATTTAATTTTCTACCAAAATAATGTCGGGCAAAATCAAACCAACGTTTAACAGTGCGCTTGTTAAACCTAGCACAAAACTGACAACCAGTGACGTCGTGGTCTGGGCCTAGGCATGGGATACAATAGGAATGGAAAGCCTTATGAGGTATTTGCTTCCCACAAGAAATACAGTTATTAACTTTTACTGACATTGGTCTGAGGCAAGAAAAAGTTTCCCCAACGGGGTACTTAGCTTTGTAGAAGACTTCAGTTCTGGATTAGAAATGAAAATCTCAGGAGACGGCCGACCGGCACTTGCAAACTGCTTTTGCTTCGGGCACCGCGTGGCTAGAAAGACTGAAGAAAATGGAGTCGGCTGCATCTTATATACCCCTGTCACACTAACGTCAGGGAGGAGGCGACAGCAACCGATGCCGGACCAAGACTTTGGAACTCGGGCTGACTGGGGAACCGCCTGACGGCAGGATAACCTAAGTGTAATGACTGCAGCAGTGAAACATGATGACCATCTACCCTATAAAAGACGTCACTGTCATGTCATATTTGTTCTATCTGATGTAGGAGAAAGAAGAAAAAATGTTAGCAGTTAAAGGAAGTCACCAGCTATATCATCCACTGTTCATAGGCAACCCTGAAGCCATGGACTTTTACTCGGCATTCTGATTGGCTGCTAAGGTCAAAGGTGTTCTATGATTGGTTCCCTTTCTCTCTTTGCCTATTGGTTATAATCTTGATTTGGGAGCCAATCAGAGAACAAAAAGCAGAACCACCACTGTTGAAAGAGGAACAGCGAACACTGCTTCACTTCAGTGTCAAATGCAGCTTTCCACACAATGCGATGTGGTTAAAATCTAAGGCTAAAACTTACCTCGCACCAAACCCGGCATTGAAGCATCTTTGTAAACTACAAGACCAGAGGAACAGGAAAAGATGTAATGATCAGGATGAGCCCTTAATCTTTGACAGAGTGATTAGAGGAAGATATGCCAAGTTAAGAGCACTTTCCTAAAGAGCCTCTTCCACTGTTTCAAAAAAGGTGAAAGAGAAACAGCAAGAAACACAGAAGCAGGCACGACAAGTAACAGACTACCTTTGCATCACTATGCAGAAGGATCAACAGCAAGAGCAAAACTACTGAACAATTAAAAATTAAAATCTGAGAGTTTATGCAAGGTAGCATGAAGTACACAAAGCTGAGTATAAAAACAATGAATCCTATAACAGTTAATCTGGCTGTGATGATAAGGAGGTACTGTCAGCCATGCCAAGAGAAGTAGGGCAGTGGATATATGACTTTTGCCAGCACAGCTAGCTAGAATTTTGTAAATAATTATATATAATTTGTATATCAAACTGATTTGTACAGATGCTTGTGGTGAAAATGTATTTGCCAGGTTTGCCTGTGTTAAAATGTATCAACAGTGCACCCTGCTGGAATGAAAAGAAATGTACATGTATTGGTTTGCCTGTGTTAAAATGTATCAACAGTGCACTCTGCTGGAATGAAAAAAAAAATGTACATGTATTACTGTAACTGAATTAAATGTATATATTTTAATAGAGGATATTGGGACAACAGAGGTTAACCAGCTAGCTTACTTTAAGAGAAATAAGGGAAATGTAAATGAGCTGTTAAACCATTAAAACAGCACCCAACAGTGTAGAAAAGGATCACAGGTGGTGGGTCTGGAAGAAGTCTTTGTTCATTAGCTCAGTACAAAGAGGGGAAGCCCCAGGCAATGCCATAAACATTTAGATGTGTATTGTAGATGCCTATGCTAAATTCCTGTCTCAGCATCAAAGGAGGGTACTGTGAGAACCTAGAGCCAGGTGACCAGATGAGGTTATTCTGCAAGCCATCTTGGATATTACATTTTACATGGAGTAATCTCTGAGTACTGATTATTCTGTTTTGGGGAACCTGACTAGAAAGACTACTCACATATTTCATTGTGCCTTGCTCTATCAAGTAAGTTATTAGAGAACAGTGATTCTCCTAGATTCAGTAAGGAATACAGTGATGCTTAGTTTAGAGATTGATGAACAAACTCATACAAATAAAGAAAACAATGTTATTTTCAATATTTCCTATGAATTCAACTCTGTGGTTTACTGCAAATATATATTTAGTATTTTCACATTTTTTTATTATTTATTATTACATATTTTTAAACTTTTGATTGTGGCTGGTCCTTTTAGGAAAATAGTTAAACTTTGAGAGTATTTGCACATATTTATTTGGTGATAACTCTGGCCACTCCTAAAAGCCTTGCTGTTATGTCAACATTACCATTTGTATTAATAACTTCATTCTGCATAATTGCATACCATTTTAAGAGCCTTACAGTAACTGACTGGTGGAAATTAATCTACCTTATAATCTGGGCAAAGCTGGTAGAGAGGGTAATTTGCACCAGCCTTTCCCAGGTGTGTGTGTTTGTGTGTGTGTGTGTGTGTGTGTGTGTGTGTGTGTGTGTGTGTGTGTGTGTGTGTGTGTGTGTGTGTGTAAGTTAAATCTCAAAGAGTGCATGTGTCAGCTACTTGGGGCAGGGACATGAAGCACTGGCTTCACAGTGCCAGTAGGCAGCCTTGTTGGGGACCTGGGGAGAGGCAGAGAGAGACTCCCAGACCCTGGGCTGAGTGTGTGCCCTGTGTACTCTTAAGGGAAACTGTGCTTGATGGAGAGAAGTCTGCATCTGGAAATACTGAGTGTATCTATTTGTATTCCAAATGCACATCCCTCTGCAGTGTCAGTAGTGAGGACTCAGGCTCCTTAATTACTGGCCCAATGTGGGGACGTCACACGGGCCATTTCCTAAACCTTATTTAATCTAGTGTTTTGTGGGTAGTTATACCAAGATAAAGTCTTTAATTTAAGCAAATCATTTCAGACAAAAGTTGCAATAAAACCTGTACTACTTACTGAATGGTGATATGAAAAGTCTAAACTAAGGGACCAGAAATTAAGTGTAATTACTTAGCTGCAGTGCTGTGTGACTTACTGTTCTCTGCCTGTCTATTGCTGATCTCTGTCTGCATTTGATTTTAGACTGGAGTTATTTATTTAAGGTTTGGTTACCTCCCATTTTTTTAATCTTTTTTCCCGTATTGCATTTTTTTTATTTTACATTTTTTGTTCTTTTTGGAGTTTTAAGAGATCTTGGCTAGGGTCAGTTAGAAAATTATTTTTTTGCAGACAGTGAACATCCAGAAAATTAGTGGGATGAACTCAGAACGAGCATTCCTCATTTAATTACAAATATTTAGTGGCATCTTTATTTAGCTGTAATGCTGTGTGACGTACTGTCCTCTGCCTGACTATTGCTGATTTCTCTCTGCACAGGACTTTTCCCACCCATTCGGCCTACTCCTGTTATGCTTTTAAACTTGGAGGCTTTTGATCTGCCACCCATAATATAAATCTGAAGGAGACACCTCCCAGTATCCTCTCATCATTACATTCTACTGAGCAATGAGAGATCAACTGGGAAGGCTCTCCCCCTTAGTCTCTTAAACTTGATTTTATCTTTTGTTTCCTCCCTTCTCAGTTACTACAATGTACTTCAAGTGCCTTTACTGTATTTGCCCTTCTTCCTAAGTTATTTAGCGTTTTGCTGCACATTCTTAAACTGTTCAATTGCATTCAATCTGCTGCATTTATTACTACTGGTCAGTGATCTGATTACACTGTAATGGCTATTCTAAATCTCTTAGTTCTGATTTAAGCACTTGGGCTCCAATCTAGTTATCTTACATAAGGAATGTTTGTCATCTGCACTCTTGTAGCAGAAGGGGTAGCTTACACCATTCTGAGCTGAGAACTTTTGGTTGAAGGCTTAATGCTTCTGGTACTCAAAGTATCTTGGTTCTGGTTTAAGCATGTGGGCTCCAAACCTGTTATTTTGCATTAAGATTTGTGGCCTGCACTCTTGTGTGAGGAGTGGGTAGCCACCACCCTTCTGAACTGGAAATTAGTGATGAAGGCTTTTTGTGCCTGTAAGTGTCTTTTCTCTGGTTTAAGCACTTGGGCTCCAAACCAGCTATTTTACATTAGGAAGGTTTGTGGTTTACACTCTTGTGGCAGGAGAAGATAGCCGGAGCTGAGAATTGCTGGTTGAAGGTTTACTGCATCTGTTATTCTAAAATTGTATTAGTTCTGGTTTAAGCACTTGGGCTTCAAACCAGTTTTGTTTCTCACATTGCTTTTATCACACCTACATTAACTGAGTGCTTCTGTGTTGAATATCTGCACCTTTTTTTTTTTTTTACAGTATTTAGTTAGAACTGCTGCTCTTTGTGCAGCAGCACCTAACTGTGATATGTACAGTCACAGCAATCTCTTAGCATAATTCACCCTTGTAATCTGTGTAGACACTGATCTCTTACACTGTGTGTTTCCCTTAAAATACTCTTACTGTCTAGACAGATTTTTTTAACTACTAGAGAATATGTTTTGCTCACAGATGAGCACTGCTCAAGTTCCTTATCTTACTGACCTATTTAACATTTAAATGTCCCTCACTCCTCCCTAACAGATCAACAGCCATGCATATGCACTTCCTGACTCTCTCTGTGGCCACTCTGGTTGAGATAGGTATTCTGAGGCATTGTAGCAATTGCCTCAAGTACATTGACAACTCGCTTATTTTTAATAAAACAGATAATGTGAGGGGTGTAAATACATTTAACACTGGAGGCAAAACTCTCTCATACAACCAAAACTAATCCAACAGAGGTTGCCAGTAAAAACTGCACCATGCCTACTGCACAGGTTAAAGACACTACACATAAAACTACATATGGCAATTACAGGTAAGCTTCCTAAAACACCAAGACCTCCGGCACAGCACAGTCAAAAAAATGTCCTCAACAATTATGTTAAAACATCACCCACAGCTACAAACAGCAACACTATATCCAATGCCTCTACTGCTAAGCCCTTAAGGCAAATCAGTACACAGCCAAATTTCCTGGTCACTTGGATTCTACTGTGAGGTACACTGACATCCTCCTCACCAGACTGAGTAAGGAGAGAGTCATGGTTAGCTGCCTTCCTGGGGTCAGGATCCATCAAGTCACATGGGGATTGAGGTCATTAAACCACTGATAACAGTATGAAATTGTCATAGTCCAGGTGGGTATTAATGACCTGAGGCATACCTCCTTTGACTATAAGAAGTGATAAAAGACAAACCTAGCTGATAATGTGTCTCAAGCAGGTATAAACCTAGCACTGAACATCATACCACTTTCTCCAAGGATGATGCCACACTATCAACAGAAAATGACTGATTTTTAACAAATGGCTTAGCTTCTGGTGTAAATTCAAGGGTGCATAATATTTGATGGCCTGAGAGGACATGGTTGACAGACCACACTGCTTTGCCAGGAATGGTGTCCACTTATCCCCTCTAGGCTTTCAGACACCGGCAAAGATCTTTTCTCCCCCATAGTGCCTTTTTTTAGGCAATGCCAAACTGATAAACTTCCTAACTTAACTGAACCTATGAACGAATATCTTAAGGTGGTACTGCTCAATGCTAGAAAGCTTAAGTAACTCCACTCCCTGCAATCCTTCCTCTCCCTGTGTAGACATCTGTGTAGTAAAGGAGACATGGTTTAAAGTTGTGGAGTGTACCTCAGCAATGCAAGGTTATACTGCCCTTTGTACCTTTATGCCAACTACTGTACAGGAGGGAACTAAGGTGGAGGAGTCTCGGTCTATATTAAATTCAACCTCACAATCCGGACTAGTTAAAGTGTATGACCCAATGGAACTCATACATGTGCAACTCACCATAAACAGAGTCTCATACCATATCTGTGTAACCTATACATCTCCCTCCATGTCCCAGGAAACCCATACTACCTATCTCAATGTACTACAACCCTTCACTGTTCAACAAAATTCGATAATCATGGTGGATATAAGAACAGTTTTTTCCACAGGACATCAAGTTCATAAATAGTTAACTCAGCTTATTAGTTTGGGGTATTCTTTTTCTCCAAGCCTCCGAGGATTCTGCAGTATTGTTTACATATTAATACTAGTTTCTTTCAGAGTTTATTTCACTATTTCTTAAACTGAGTTGCACTTTGCACCTTGTATGTATATTTATTTTTTTGTGTTGTTCTTAATAGTTGCATGTATGTTGTTTGTCGTGTTCTTAATAGTTGTATGTTTGTCGTTTATGGAATTCATACTTGGAGAGTCACTGAAACCAGAGTCAAATTCCTTTGTGTGTACATACTTGGCCAATAAATGTGATTCTGATTCTAATGCACAAGCCCAGAGATTCCTAAACTTTAACACCAACATCATTGAACAGTTGATACATTCACTTACCAGGGGTACAAACATCCTTGACCTTGTACTCACGAACATGGGTGAGTGATGTTTTTCAACCAATGTAATGTCTTCACTTGTCAGATCTGATCATAAGACAGTACTTTTTGAAATAAAAATTAAATACAGGGATCCAGCGAAACCAAAAACCTTTAGGAACTATTCCATGGGTAACCTCTCTCTACTTAGTGACACCATGGCTAAATTCCAAGCACCCACAAACCCTGTAAACACCATAGTATATGCTGAACTATTTACAAAATCTCTGTACAGTCATACTGATAGCTGTATAGAGCAAGCTGTACCCACATTTGCATTAAAAATGAGACAAACAAAAGAAAAGCCACCCTGGTGGAATCACAATATCAATCAGTTACACAACAAAAGAAAAAAAAATCTTGTCCAAGCATAGGAGGAACAAAGTCCTACATACTAAAAGCATCCTAACCAATCTAAGCAGGTACCTAAGAGGGTTAATTAATACTACAAAGGCTAAATTTGAAGAAATAAAAGCTTCTCAGGCAAAGGACAACCACAATTCTTTCCTACAGCTATGTCCATAACCTCAGGGGAAATACGTAACAATGGGCAAAACTTACTGTAAATGGCATCACCCACACTGAACCGGAGGCCATTACAAACTCTTTGGCTGACAAGTTCAGCTCAAATTTCTCCCCTCACTCCCCTGATAGTCCAAAGGAAATACCACATTCTGCAATCCCACCAACCATTACAAAGGAACAGGTCATCAATGCACTCTCCAAGGCCAAAAACAATGCATCACTGGGTCCCGATAACATCCCAGGATGTTTAATAAATAGCAGAAAACATAACCTTTCTGTTCCACTTGAATAACTTTTCAACTGGAACCTACCATCAGATTTTGTGCCCAAGGGATGGAAGATAGCTAGTCAATCCTTCGCATAAAGGAAGTCCAAGTAACTACAGGCCCATACATCTGACCAGCATCATATGTAAGGCCAAAGAAAGAATAATCATGGACATGATAAATGAGGGCATAGGAATCCTGCAAATACTGGACCCATCACAGTTTGGCTTTGTCAAAGAAATATCATGCCTATTAAATCTGGTGGACAGGGTCACCAAAGCAATGTTTGAAGGCAAAACTGAGCACACAGCTTATCTCAACCTGGCCAAGGCTTTTGATACAATACCCCACTAAGGCATTGTAGACAAGCTCACTAATTTAGGTATAAACTCTTTTATTACCTGATGAACAGCCAACTGGCTAACTGATAGGAATCATGAGGTCAAAATAGGTGAAGCCACCTCCACCAACAGGCCAGTCAATAGGGGAGTCCCCCAGAGCTCAGTACTAGGCCCACTCCTGGCATCTATTTCTCTGAAATGGAAGTAAATGCTGAAGCTTTACGGCTGATTAAGTTTGCAGATGACTGCAAGCTGGGTGTTATCATTAACTCTCTTGCAGACACTAGCATTTTTCAAAAAGGCCCATCTCTGACTAATAAATGGTGTCAAAGCCATGGTCTTAAACTCAATCCTAAGAAATGCTTCACTGTGCCTTTTGGGAAGTCAACCATTCCGGCTAATTACCATGTTGATAATACACCCCTAAAATTCGGCCCAGTGGTCAGGGATCTAGGTACGTACAAAGACAGTAGCCTTACCTTTGACCACCACGTGGCCACACTGGTGAGGAAATCCTTTTAAGTTGCAGAACTTATAAGTAAGGGCATGGCATCTAAGTCCAAAGACGTCATTATCCCACTGTACACTGCCCTTATTAAACCAATCATAGAGTGCAATGTTCCATTCGCTATGTACTTGACCAAGCATATGCAGCAGCTAGAACCACAGAGATTCCTTACAAAAAGAATGCAAGGCATAACAAACCTGCCTTACGAAGAGTGCCTTAAATCACTTTCCCCTCTACTCAGTCTCCTATAGACTGCTGAGGGGGTAAATTTATGCCTGGCTTACAAGGCATCTATAAACCCTACACTTAAGAATCTCCGGCATATTTGGAAGTCAAACAGTAACAAAATACAAGGTTTAAGGAACTGAATTTTGTCTGTGACTTAAACAGAACATGCTGCAGAGAGAAAGATGTGTGTCCCAGAGACTGTCCTTCCTATGGAAAAGGATTCCCATCCATGTGAAGCTGAGTTCATCTATTAACCAATTTAAGTGCAACCTAGACCAGTGGATGAGGAACATGAAATTTACAGTGGGACTGGCACCCATGCCCCTTATGGACAGAGACTACTTATAAATGCCTGGCCCTCAATGTCCTATTTGGATGCAGAATGTCATTATTCTTTTGGGAAAACTTGGCTAGGCTTAGAAAGCCCCCCCGCCCACACACACACATACACAGGGTTGCTAGCCTACTAAAAATCTATGAATCAAAGGGTCACTGTGATGTAATGGAAGCTAAGAAAATGCAAAGCGAGATTAAAAGACGGATTAGAGTGAATAATTGGCTAAAGGAAAATATCTTGCAATCTAAGTTAAGTATAAAAGGAGGATTTCCCACTACCGTAGTAGAAAAGCAAGGGCTGGCCAACCTAGCACCCATCACTACATTCTAAAAAATGAAAACCCACCAAGTGGGGGGCTTCACACCCCAAACCAGCCCTAACAAAATATACCAACTCCAAGAATGCACTACAGTGGGGAAAAGGGCAAATCCCTGATGGCCAGCCGTTGGTTTTCCCTATGAAAAACTTTGATGAAATGGCCATTTGATGAAGAGAGGTTTTGACAACGTAGGTTCAATAAACAGTGATTTTTGACAAAGTAAGTATTAGACAATATGATACAGAACCCAAGAAAACTTAGGAGTTTCATCTGGGAGTGCTTGCACTGACATGTTTATTCCCCCAGTCAGTTACAAAGAATGTTCCCCCAGATTGATGGAGAACTGGATTTTTCTGGTCCCATGAAGATTTGGTAGAATTTAAATACAGATTAAGAATATTGATACATCAGATTTGTGTTCAGGAGATATAACAAAAGAAAGAACTTTTGGCTTTAGGTTAGAATAGGAATTTAAGGTTACCAAGAATGTTAAGCACTGTTAATCTTACAAACAATGGTTTTGAAAAAGGCAATAACAAGAAAGCAATTTTTTTTTTATTTATTTTATTTTTATTTTACATTTGTTAACCGGGGGTGTCTGACTGAACTGAAAAGGCCCTTTTTCAGCAGAGGCCCGGGGAGAAAAGCTCCACAAAGAAAAATTACAGATACAGTTAGGTATTTAGATATGATCAGTATACACACTAATTACAAGAGACATGTTTTTACAGTGGTATGTGGCACATAAACAGTTACAGTGGAGAGAACAAACAAAAAACTATTAATTTTAAAAATAAAGGTAATTAATAGATTTGTGGTGTACAGCTGAAAATTGGAACATAGGTAGAATACATACATAGTACACAGGTACTGTACATTAGCCAGTGTTTGTGAGTAAGACTAAAACTATTATCAAGTGCTCTAGATTAAGTATGTATATGTTATCCACTTTCACTAGCCTGGGGAGCAATCATGGCACTGCCAACTTTGCTTGAGATGTTTCCTGATGAGGTCTTAAAGGAGGCTTTGAATGATTTGTTTTGAATGCTAGTAGGGACAGAGTTACATTTGTTAGCCACTGAACTACTATATAATGCATCTCCAAAGCTATTTTAACTGTTGGTGATTTCTAGTAGTAGTTTGCTTGATGATCTAAGAGGCATTTTGGCTGAGTGATGTTGTACTAGGTTTTTGAGGGCAGGACACTTATTGGGGAGGTAATAGATAGAATGACAGAGGCAGAGCTGATTGTAGGTTAGGAGGTTGGGCAGTTCAAGCCAGTGGAGCTGTCTCAAAGCAGTACAGTGATGAGTTCTATATGAGCAATTTGCAGCAAAGCGGGCAGTTCTGTTATAGCAGGCTTCCATTTTGCTTAGTTCAGTTTTGTTGAGATTAGTCAGAATGGGAGATGCATAGAGTAGGGTGGATAGAAGTTGGGAGCAAGCAATGGCTGATCTTGTGTTGTTGGTAAGAAATGGTTTGATATGGTAGAGTGACCCCAGTTTGGCATGTACTTTTTTAATAGTTAAGCTGAGATGACTATCAAATTTTAGGTGGGAGTCTATGGTTATTCCCAATAGCTTGGCCTGTGCCACTGGAGTAATTGGAGTAGCACTTGTGGAGTAGATAGTGAATTGAATTGTTAGTGTTTTTGTTAGAACTAGTTATAATCATAAGCTGAGTTTTCTTTGGATTGAGGATAAGTTGGGCTTTGGTAAGGTAGTTTTCAATGTCAGAGAATGCTAGTTGCGTTGTTTGCAGGAGGGTGGGAATGTTTTGTGCAGCACAGATTAAGGTAGTGTAATTTGCATATTGAATTATAGATGCATGCTGTGTGGTGGTATGGAGGTCATTTGTGAAGACTGTGAATAGTAGTGGTCCTAAGACAGAACCCTGTGGGACTCCTATAGTTATGGGCAGCTGAGGAGAGAGAATTTTCCCATTTCACAGCTTGGTACCTGTCAGTTAAGTAGCTTTGGAACCAGGTAAGAGTGGAATTTGATAGATGATATTGGTTTAGTTTGTTTACCAGGATTTGGTGTGAGACTGTGTCAAATGCTTTGGACATATCCAAAAAAAGAGTTGACACTTGTAGGCCTTCATTTTTTAGATGGTTTACTGTGTCTATGAAGCAGAGGAGGGCTGTAGCGGTACTATGGGCAGGTCTGAAACCATGCTGAGTAGGTGACAGGATGTTGCTGAATAGGAGATAGTTTAGCATCTGGGTATGGATGCATTTTTCTAGGATTTTGGCCAGGGGGGGGGAGAGTAAAGCAATGGGTCTGTAGTTATTAAGTTCAGTGGAGGTCCCGTCTTTATGTATGGGTGTAACATAGGATATTTTCCAGAGTTTGGGCACATAGCTTTCAACAAATTATCTGTTTATGAGACTGGAGACTGGGATAGCAATAGCATCTGTTGTGAGTTTCAAGAAATAGCTGGGGAGTAGGTCGGCTGCTGTTGATGAGGTTTTTAGTTTGGAGAGCATGCTTTTGATTGAAGTGGTGGAAACTGTTTTGAGGGTAAAGCTTGTATTAGTGTTATTTGTGTTGGGAGGGATAGTGAGGAAGGAACTGTCCTGTGATACTAAGGATAGAACTGAGTTCACAAAGTGGGAGTTGAACTGTGTTTCGATGTGAACTTAGTGTCAGGGGTGGTTGGTTTGGGGGTAGCCTTTTGGGTGGATTTCAGTAGCTGGTTTACATTTTTCCAAATTTTTTGCGGATTGTGTTGGTATTTAGTTTGTAATGTTGTGTAGTATGATTGTTTGCCCAGCCTAATGCATTTTGTTGCACGGTTGTGCAGTTCTTGGTACTTAGTTAGGCTTTGTGTTTCTTTGTTTTTTTGATAGTAAAGCCAGGCAGTGTCTCTGGACTTGAGGATTTGTTTGGTTTCTTTACTGAGCCAGGGGTTTGTAGAGGTTCTAACCTTGATTTTGCGCAATGGAGCGACAGTGTCTAGGTGTTGTAGAAATGTTTTGCTGAAATATGCTACAGCCTGGTCAAGTGGGAGGGTTTTTAGGGGGGTCCAGTCACAGTTACAGACTAAAGTGTTGAGGACCTCAGGAGAGATTTTTTGTGTTTCTAGTGGATATATAGTTAGTGGTTTTGCATATGCTTGTTCTACTACGTATAAAGTATATTATGTTGTGGTCACTTAAGGTGTCTGGGAGACTGCCTGTGTGAGGGTACACTGTGCGGTTGTTAGTTAGGACCCAGTCAAGGATGGATTCCTTTTTAGATTTTTTATCACATCTAGTTGGAATTTGGACTAGCTGCTGGTAGCCGTGGAGATTTATTAGATTACTTGGTGGTCCTGATATACAGGTGAACCAATCTAGGTTGAAGTTCCCCCCAGAATAAGGGTTTCTTGTGAGTATGTGGAAGAACACCAGGATAAGAAGTCTTCAAGGCTAGCAGGTGTATTACCAGGTGGAATATAGATCACAATTGCGGTGATGACCTTTTTAGGGTAAAGTTGTGAGATAAGTATGTCCCAGTTATTGGGGGAGGGGTAGGAGTTTGGTAACGGATGGACAGTTAAGTTGGACTTGTACAGTAAGGCAGTTCCACCCCCTTTACGAAGTAGTCTGTCTTGTCTAATGGTATTGTAGCCAGTAGGGAGAATGTCTGAGTTAGCTATGTTTTTATTTAGCCAGGTTTCTGTTAAAGCAACTATGTCTGGGGAGTAGTGTGCTATTGTGGCCTGGAGTTCAAGTATTTTATTTTTGATACTTCTAATATTAATATTTAGCATTAAAAGATGGTTGGTTTTCCTCCTACTGTTGATTTCCCAGGGATGAAGAAAGTGGGGGTGTTATGTTCTGACATTTGTGTTGGAGCAGTTTATGTTGGACAGGATGGATTTGGGCCTGGATTGGGGTGGATATCCCCACTTATGGTGAGCCTGGAGTTAAAATGGTTATACAGATATTGGAGTTTGGTGGGGAGTGTGAGAAAGTACTGTGTTTTTTTTTTTTTTGCAGTAGGAATGAGAGCATATGTGTTTAGTTCTGAATTGGTCCGTTATGTAGTTCTTGAATAACTGTGGGCAGATATTATTATAATGTGTGGTGTCTGTATACAAGAGTGCATAATGCAGTGTTGTGCAACTAAGTTTACGGATATTGCTAGAGTGATAACTTGTGGTGTTGTAAAGAATTATGAGAAGACAGACTAGACTTAGTTGTGTGATAGTTATGGTTATAAAGTTTAAGTTGTTTCTAGGTGGAGGGTCTGAATAGGAATTATAGGGTTGCACTATTAGTGGATGGGAAAGTAGTGTGGGTGATGTAAAAAATGCCTAGTGGGAATGAGAGTGACTGGGAGTATTTTATGTGGAGCAAGTTGGTGTGGTATAATGTGATATGACTTGAGGAGCTGTGATTGGTGCAGGTGATGTGAGGTTGAGCTGTGGGTGTGGCTGTGATTACTATAAATGTAGAGGTAGTGGGGGCGGGAGGGAATAGCGGGCAGGGTAGCGGAGAGAGCCCGAGCATTAGCGAGGGCGAACGGACAGGGGCAGAGCCTACCAAGACAAGAGAAAAAAGTAAGTATTACTTTACAAATCTGAACACTTTAAACAAATTCCTGAGCTCTAACGGCTTACCGGCAAGCAGAATGTAATTGCTGCACTTGTGTCCTGGTGGAAGACTAGAAATTTAAAGATGTCTCTATGCTCAGCAGGATTCTAATATAGACTTTGTATTGGGGGAAGGAGAGGGAACAAGGGGTGTAAACCAGGTGGAATGCAAAGAAATCAGAGAGGCAATCAGTGGAAATCAGTGAAGGCCTCAGAGGGGAGTAAGTAATAATTCAAACTACCTGTAAAGTGAAGGAGAGAAGAGACAGCAAAGTTTATTAAGGTAGGGAGTGTGTCTTCACGTTGACTTGCTGATTAGTAACCAGTTTGTGCACAGATTACAGTAGGGAGATACATTAGCAATGAAGGGGAATGTATAGAGATGCAAATAAACCGGTGGGCCTCCAAGTGATACAAACTAAGGCAGAAAGCACTGAGAGGGCTGCTTGATGGTTAATTTAGTCACAGGGATGTGAATTAAATGTATACTGTCTATTGGACTGTTAGGATTACTGTACTAGCAGGGGGGATGGGGAGGACACAAGGCTACAACAGTCAGTTTTATTAGCAAGCTGAGAACTACTAAAAAATACTGCTAATGTAATAGCTTCACTCTCATAAAACATACAAGTAGAATGCCTGGGTGGACTGACCGTGCTCTTAAGGCTCAAAATGTATACCCTTGTTTAGTTTGCGGTACTGATTCCTTCTTATACTGTATAGGTGGAGTGGTAGCCGCAGACTGCAGATTTGCTTGAGCGTGCTCCTGCTCTTGAGGCTCAAAATGTATATCCTTGTTTAGTTTGTAGTTCCGATTCCTTCTTATACTGTATGGGTGGAGTGGTAGCCGCAGACTGCAGATTTGCTTGAGTGTGCTGCTGCTCTTGAGGCTCAAAATGTACATCCTTGCTTAGTTTGCAGTACTGATTCCTTCTTGTACTGTATGGGTGGAGTGGTAGCCGCAGCCTGCAGATTTGCTTGAGTGTACTCCTGCTCTTGAGGCTCAAAATGTATATCCTTGTTTAGTTTGCAGTACTGATTCCATCTTATACTGTATGGGTGGAGTGGTAGCCGCAGCCTGCAGATTTGCTTGAGTGTGCTCCTGCTCTTGAGGCTCAAAATGTATATCCTTGTTTAGTTTGCAGTACTGATTCCTTCTTATACTGTATGGGTGGAGTGGAGAGTACAAAAGAGAAATGAGGGAAAAGTGTGTGTGTGTGCACATAGATAACATCTGAAAAAAATATGGAACTATATTGTACATATATTATCTTTCTTGTTTTTTTCTCCTTATTTTCTCTCTTCATCCTATTTCCTACTTGAGCTGATAAATTAAGCATTTGCTTACAAAATATCAAACCCCTGGATGTTTTTTAATGGCTTTTAGACTTAAATTAGTAAGATTTGTATTTTTTTCTTTCTTTTTAAAAATGTGAAAAAAAATAATGTGGGAAATATTAGTTTGTATAAAAATGATGACTGGTAACATTTGTTTGGCAACAAGAGACAAATATCATCAGCACTGGTTAGATTATATATACCAGTGTCATTGACAAACTGCACCATGCATAAAGATTGTACAGACTTAATGTCTGCATGTGTGACTTTTAATAAAAAGATGCTGTGTGGAGGAATGAGGAGAAAAGGGGGTGGAATGCATAAACAGCTTAAAGGCAGAATAGTACCATGTTAATTTAGGAATAATTTTGAAGCCTATTAGAAAAGACCAGGTTTTTGTTTTTGTCTTTCTTTTTAAACTTGTTATACTTGGTGGACTTAATAAAAGTTTTATTCTTAAAAAAATCTGTAAGGAGACATCAATGTTTTACACTGACCTTGAATAACTAGGAGGTCCAATTTTAAATAAATTGAGGAAAACAGAGCACATAAAATGCAACAAAAGTGTAAATCTGGTAAGGATTACCACAAAATATAAAACAGTTAAGGAAAGGCAGCTTTGATGGGAAACTAAGTGCCATCGCCACAGAATAAAATTCAGGGATAGCATTCCTGCCTGGAGTGTCTCTCTCCTTGGCTTCCAACTCCAGGGTAGTACAACATGCACAATGCTGCAAATATTTACCATATAAATCATCATGCATCACTTGAAACTGGCAGAAGCACAAAACTATGCAGTCAAATATTACATAAATAAAGAGCAGATCATCTATCAAAACAGTAACAAAAAGTCTTCTCACCTCTTTGCCCTTTGCTACTTCTGCAATAGCAGCAGTTCTCTGCTTCTCAAATTCATTATTTTCTGCAGCAGATTTTGCACTGCTGGTAACCTGAAGTGTCTTCCTCCGATCTAATTCTCTGCTGTCTACTTGCTCGTGAGATACGCACTTCTGATGATGCAAATATACAAAAACAGGTTACACTCCCAAAACAAATGTTTTTTTTTCATATACATTAACTTAACTTTGCTCTCTTTAACAATGAATCTGCTTTTACTGCTGTCTGCACATGTAGCTCCAAGAAGTTATGTCTGGCAAAGTACAATTGTGTCTAATACAATAAATGTATATATTCAAGTGTCTTTATTGTTGCAGTAATAGCATGGGATTGCCTTGCTATTGAAGCCCTTGGCTGGCCTGGGTACCTGAGAATGTTCTCCCCTCCTCCAGCCCTGATGAACTCCCAATCCCTAAAGTCAGGTTATCTCGGTATAAGGGTCATTGGCTAGCCCCATGTTTTTAGGTCTTGTCCCTCCAGACCTGAAGCTCCACATCTGAGACCCAGGTCCAACAGCACAAGGCACTTAATCTGTCCCCAGTGGACCATTACATAGGGGGACCTGAACTCTAAACTAGTGGGAGGGTATCCTCAGGATTACAGAAAAAGGGAACTCACCCCAACCCTTGGCTGAGAGAGAGAGGGAAGGCTACTGCAACAGTGAAGGCTCTCAGACATCTACATGTATGGTAGGTAGACAAAACTGCACTATGTTCATTGTGTTTCACTGCTGCAGTAATAAAAACTGAGGATTCCAAAAGCAAAGGACTGGGAGGTTTGAAACAGGTTATGATGAAGCCAGAAATCCCTGCAAAACAGCACAGGCAAATCCAACCATGGTCCTGGAAAAGACGGACAGATTCCAGTGCTTTGAAAAAGTGTAAACAGATGACCAGGTGACAGCTTCCGTTATTTTTTTGGTGGACACCCGACCAAGAAAAGCAGGAGTAGCTACTGTGGTCCTAGTGGAATATGTTCTGCTTTGTATAGGTCCCTGTTTGCCATGGCACCTGGGGCAGAAATCAATACAGTTCAAAATCCAATTGGAAATAATTTGTCTGACTGTTTTTCACAGTTTGTTGATAGCAAAAGCAGCAAAAAATAGTCTGCTCTCCTTATGTTCTTTGTCTTGTCCTGGTAATATCCAAGCTGCCTATGACCATCCGGGCAGTGAAGAATATGCTCTCCCATGTTTTGAGGATCAGGGACGAATGCAGGAAGATGTACAGACTTTTTTAGAGAGACTTCAGTGGCTATACTGGCTATGAAGGAGGGGTTTGACCTGAGAATAACCCTGTCAGAGGGAAAAATCAAGAAATGGTCAGTGCACATTACAGGTTGCAACTCTAAGACCCTTCTAGCTGAGGTTACAGTCACCAGAAAGGCAGTCTTCCAGGAAAAGAAAACTTGATATCAGTGACAGCTGCATGTTCAAAAGGTGGCAGGTTAAGCTTCTCAATAAAAAAGTTGAGACGGGGGCTCTCCTGAAAGGTATGAGGTGGATAATGCCCTTCAAAAATGGACTCAAAGCAGGGTGAAATACAAAAAAGGGGGAGGCATGGGGAGCACTGCACAGATGGCTGACACTTGTATTTTGATTGTCGAAAGAGAAAGGCTTGAGCTAAATATCTCAGCATCATAGAGAAGTTTTGCAGAGACTGGTAGCAGACTTTTTGAGTAGCACCATATTGCAAATCTTTACTTGACAGGTATAGTTTTCTGGCCTCTTTCAGAATGATCAGGACATTCTTATCAAAGGGTAGCCCCTTGAGGGGAAAGGATTAAATCATCAAAGGCTGTCAACCTAAAGGTACTCAAGTTGGCTTATACAATGGTTTCCTTATTCTGGGTTAACAAGGGAAGCAGCCAAGGTTCCTGCTTACTCAGGCTGGGGAGTAGAGGAAATCAATGCTGTTTTGGCCAAAATGATGTAAAGATCACCCTTGGTCTTTCTGTTCTGATCTCCAGCAGTAACATGGCAATGAGAGGTACAGAAGGGAAGGCATAAAGAAACAGATGTGTCCAACAAAAGAAGGCATCCTTCCTCCAAGCCCCTGTTATCTTTGGCCCTTAAGCAATACTTCCCTATTTGTCTCTTATCTCGTGGCAAAAAGGTCTGTTCCTGGCACACTCCACTTCTGTGTTAGTGTGAAGGCTGCTAGCCCAGCCAGCTAGAATTTTCTAAATAATTCCATATCATTTGTGAATAGTAATATGATTTGTATGCTTGTCTTACAAATGTAAGAAAACTATAAGTTCTGTACTGAGCTTCAAGAATGTAACCACAGAGCACCCTGCTGGAAAAGAGCAGAAATGTGTATAAACAACATGCCTATGCAAATATGTGTTTTGATGGTAAAGGCTGGAATATACAATGCTAACTTCCAAACTCAAAGAAAATAAGTGAAGAGTTTTACGATGTGTTATAAAGTTAGTTTATCCCAGCTAAGTGACAGGATGTCTAGTGCGAGGGGTTTCTTTCTATTAACTTGAGACAGAGATAATTACTAGGTTTCACATGTAAAGTGTTTTTGTAATGCTCTGTGGCTTCCTATCAGCTGTACATTGATGGATAAGTATTTTTCACAGAAAAATGTTAAATTTTAAGTTCCTGTTAGCCTGGGAACTAAGGCAGAGGTGACAAGAATGATGTAATCTGAGATGACCGAGCAGAAATGGTTGATAGTAACTTAAGAACTATCTCAAAGAGAAAGTTAGTGCATTTTGTATCTTGTTTTGGATCTGACAGCATCCTCTCACCAGCACTTGTCTTTGCTCTGTAAGTAAGACTTAGATCATAACATTTCTCTTAGAGATAGATAGGAATACAGAAAGATTAGTCTAGATGTTTTCTGTACTTATATGAGACTGTCCTGCAATGTTGTTTTAAAGTATTTCCTGTGATGCTGAACCCTGTTGTCACTGTGCTGATTTATTAAGTACTGGCTTGTACTTTTATTATTTATTATTAAACATATTTAAACCTTTTAGTTGTGACTGGTTTGTGTAAAGATATATAACCTCTTAGAATAATTGCATATGTATTTGGTGATACTGTACAGGCCACTCCTAAATAGCCTTAAAAGTTCTGGTCACACTTACCATTTGGATAACAATAACATTGCGCAGTAGAATTGATCACCTTTTGGGAAGGGCCTTATAGTAGCTGATAAGTAAGGGGTTCTGGTGGAAGTGCTAAGTACCTTATGGTCTGGACAGAAGGGGGCATAGCTAGTAAACCTCTGCCAGCCTTTCCCAGGTGTGTGTTTGTGCATAAATCAAATCTCAAAGTGTGTATGTGTGTCAGCTACTTGGGCAGGGACATGAAGCACTGGTTGGACAGAGAAATTGCTGGGAGGCCTTGGCTTGGAACAATGGCTAAGGACTCAACTCTACAGCTGTGCCAGTGGGAAGTCTTAATGGGGATCTGGAGAAAGAGGGAGAAACTAGCCCCAGACTGACTATGATCTCTGTATGCTCTTAAGGGAAATTGTACTTTACTGTGTGTGTGTGTACTTGTCATCCTCCCAATGTGCACGTCCCTCACTGGTTTTAGTGGTGAGGATTGAGGCTCCTTGATTACTGGGCCAGTGCAGGGGTGTTACAGTTAGCTTCTGAAAATATATATTTGTTTAATCTCCATTTGTATTGGTCTGTCTCTAACCTGCTGAGGTGGATTGCTATATGGTTGATCTCATCTGGCAGGTACCAGGCAATCATATGTAGATCTATGGACTGAGCCGTATCCCAGAGCTGCACAGTTAAGCAACACAGTTGGTACCCTCCCTGTTTATGTACCATATCACTGCAGTGTTGTCTGTCTTTATTAAGAGAACTCCTGGTTTCCAAAGTTTTTTTAAATGCCATCATGCCTTTGAGGAATGCCATTTCATTTTGGTTTATATGATTTCTGAGAAAAGGTTTGGTCCCATTTTTTCTGGACCTGGAAACAGCTATCATGTGTGTCCCAGGCCAGGTTTGAGGCATCGGTGGTTAAAATCTGATTTTTCTGGCTAGAGCTGCAAGGGCACACCTTTGTTCGGGGTACAATCTTGGAACCACCAGACAAATTTCTTTTTCAGGCAAGGGCGAAGTTGTATCTTCTGTCTGGGGGCATGTGTATGTTGACGTCACACATTCTTAAGTTACCACTGAATCCTCTTCATGTGCAATCTGGGCAGGGAATCATAAAAATGCATAATGCCATGTATCCCATGCTCTCAGAACTTCCCTGGCTATCAAGTTTTTGGCTCAAAAAGGACTGGAAGTAGTGAATTACTAACTTGGGTGTGGGAATCAGGTTTGATTTCATTACAAATGGTAAAAATGGTCATGATCAAGTGAATGGATAACTCTAATTCCTTGGAAGACTTCGCCTGAATCAGAAAAATGTCCAGAAAGGGGTAAATTTGAATGCCCTTTGTCCTGCAGAAAGCAAGCCAGATGTTTTGAGAAAATTCTGTGTGCAGAAGACGAGCCAAATTGCAGGACAGAACATTTATAACATGTTCCATCTGCTCTAAAGTTCAGATACCTGAGCATTCTCAATGTGAGAACCGGCATGAACCTGTTTAGCCTTGATAAGCCTCCAGGTTCCTTCTTTCCTTGGCATTATGAAAACCTTTGAGTAATGTGGCCACTTTATTTTAGACGGACTGGTTACTGTGGAGCCCTGTGCTAGCAACAGATCTATTTGTACTAAGGCCTCTTAGCTGGCTATTTGGGATGGAAGGACTACCTGCTAGCTTTGGAAGTGAGGCAAATTGAAGTGTATAACCTGATTTTATTATGTGAAGGACCCATTGGTCCTGAGGTAAGATAATCTTCCTCCTATCTTGCAGGGAGCAAGAGAGGGAAGGGTATGGGGGTGGGACATGGCATGGGAGATCAGGAAGGTGCCTGGCTGATTCATTGCTTTTCCCTGCTGGGTTCCAGAGGTTGGAATACACTAGATGCATTTCCTTGCATGCTTGCTCTCTCCTACTGTTTTTGCTGACAGTCTCTTCTGGTCATTCTTCTTTGCCCACGTTGAGAGGAAGGAAAAGTTCCTGTTAAACTAGGTGGCTCTGCCTGCATACAGTCCCTCAGCAGGCTGCATGGATTTAGCTTTGTCATCCAGGTTTTTAAAGATCAGATTAACCTTAGGTCAAAACAGATACTCCTTGTACAAAGATGCATCCAGAAGTTCTGATTCTGTATGTTCTGCAAAAGGCTGTTCCCTTAACCAGGCTTGCCTATGAATAACTAAGCCATAATGCAAAGAATGCTTAGCAACCTGGGAAAAGGAGCTGCACAGTTCAAGCAATTCATTAGACAGATCTGTCTTCCATTCTCTACAATTTCACTTTCATTGGTCCAGAAGAGTCTTCTGGAGTTTACCATATGCAATTGGCAACTGACAGCTCTCATGGCCATGATGACAGAGCAGAGGTCTTGACTAATTACATCCATGAGAAGAAAGTGCTTACTATTTTAGTATTTTGTTTTATCGCTTCATTAAAAATGTGTTTTGATACAGAGCAGTTTATGTTTATCTAATACACAAATGTCATAAAAAATAGTAAATGGTTCCCTAATGAAACACAGCTTTTGTTCTCAGGCATGGACTAAACAATGCACTTTACAAATGGGATGCTTCAAGCTCAGATGGCAAAAAAAGAACTGAAAACAAGGCATTGACAGACAACCCTTATAAACAGATGCCCTTACGGAGAGGGCATGTGCCTGGCCTGGAAGAGGTAGTAAAGTGTCTGGTATTCAGGATGGCCAAGAATTTCCAAAGCAAGGAAATACTATGTTGTTATTACTGCAACAGTGAAACAAGATGAATATCTTGATTTTTTTTTTTGCTATGGAAAGAATTACTCATTTAGGAGTTTATTTTATTCTTAGTATTTGCTACACCTGAGACATGCCTCTATCACATCTACTGGGCCACAACTACAGTTTCTGTTCCACAGCACACATCAATGCTCCCAGTAATTTCTCATCCATTAGCAAGACATTACAGAATGCTCTTTTGGTTGGAACATGTATGCTGAATCATGTGGTACAAAAAAAAAAAAAAAAAGAAACAATGAACACCTGAATGGTTTTCTTTCTTTGCTTGCATAAGCAGGGGGAATTGGGGGTGTCAAGTAATTCAAAAGGCGAACATTTTCACACAATACCTTTTGGCAGTGTTAACCAATCTTCACCTTGACGTTCCATTCTCCTCTTGATAATGGTACATTTATTCTTTCAAATTATGAGATGGTAATAAAAGCTTAAAAGTCCTCCCTAATATCAGCTTTGATTCAGTATTACATCTTTCCTGCAGAAGCGAAAAATGGTTGTGCACAAACTTCCCTTAGTACAGCCCATAACAACTTCAGATAAGTGCAAATAAGAGGAACAAAAAAAATAAATCAACCTTTTACCAAAACCATTAAAGAAAGATGAATGTGAATAAGTAAAACTTACAAGCATAACATGATACATCAGAAGTCTCAAAGTCTTACTCATTCAAACAGATCATACTTGCCTACAGACTACTCTGAACAGTTTTTGACTTAAATTGTTGTTGACAGATAAAAGTATGTAAATCAAGATTAACTTGTTTCCCTTTCTTTCCATACCTGAATACAAATCTAGAGAAAAAATATTGCTTAATCTCCAGTGGAAGCTTATTTTTCATCCTTATGCTTTAGAAAATTAACACAAGTGAATATTTTATAAAAATGAAGTCTGGACTACTTTCTGCATATGCCTTTTTAAACAATATTTTTATTACATTTTAGGCACAAAGATTTGATTTGAAATCTGAAAAACATTCATATTAATACAAAACACACTGTAAAACTAAGAGAAACTGTGCCATCCTAAAACTCTGCAATAGGATATAAAAAAATAATACTAATCCTCAGTTTCACAATTTATTTGAACCACATGATTTCTTATGGGAAAAAGTACATGCTCCTAGAAATATTTAGAAACTCCGTGGAGCTAAAAGGCATTTACTTGTTTGCAGAAAACACAGACGATCTTACCATAAATATGACAATATTCTTCCTGTACACTACCACAACAGCAATGTCAGCTAGAATTAAAAATCACATTTAGCCTTAACTCAGTAAGGCACTAATACGCAACCCAGATTCAATATTACATGTTAGCAAGGGGTTAGAACACTCTATCATCTTTATAGGCTTAAATATTGTACACGTCCACTGCAAGCAATCTAAATTGAAGCCTTTTTCATATACTGGACATATATTTATTAACCTACTTCCATACAATGCTGGTAACAACCTTGGTTACAATAAATCAATGCACTCTAGTGAAAACAGAGCCATTTGTTTGTAGCTATGCAGTTCAGGGCAGTTTCCAGTAACTGCACACTTATGACCAAGATGACAATAATGAAAATCAAAACCATCTCCTAGCTCTTTATCAGTTCAGTAATTGACAGTGCAACATCTCTCAGTAACGGTTATGGGACTTAGTCAAAGTCAGGCAATAACAGGAGGAGAAATAGACAATCAAATGAAAGACCAAAGAATGAAGCCCATTTGTACCTCACAGACGATCTTCTTTGCTGAAATGTCAGACTCCCTTATCCAGTTCAAGGGGATCCCTCTGCCAACTAGAGAAGGCTACTATACTTGGATAGTATGCATTTCACATTTGTTAAAGAAAGCTTATGCAGGACTCTTGTAGCTATTAGGTCAAAGGAGTAACAAAGGGTGTCATCAAAAGATTCCAATAACCAAGTTCACAGCTGTCACCTTAAAATTCAAAAACATATTTGGTTATACTGAAATGTGAATTCAAACTCTTAGTACATTGGAGAGACTTAATATGTGGGTGCTTCTCAAGAAGCAAGTTTCATAATACAAATAAAATATGTAGTAACTGCAATAACCCTGTTAATACTGAAAAAGCCAGTGCCACACTTAAATTATTCAAACCACTTAAACATATATGGTTGTAATGAAAAATAAAGTCAGACTGCCAAATCACAGTTCTGTGTGGTCAGTGACAATCAGTAAGGCATCAGGATTTCAATCTTCTGTGATCAACTTAACTTACTAGCTCATTTAATCCTGCTAGGACAACATTCTTGCAAATGTGTACATCTGAATGTGTTAACTGTGATGGGAAGCTTTGATTCTTCAATGGTCTGATGAATGCTCCCAAATTCATTCCACTGATCTTGCTGGAGAATCAAGTGATACTGCAAAACGGGTGGAGGACTCTTGATTCCATTTATCCTGATAGTCACTGTTAATTCTGTCAATCTGTGTTCTGATTTCATTACTCCTGCAGTAGGCTCTCTGAAACAGTTCTGTTGGAACCCTTTTCTGCTAATCTAGTCTGGTTCCCTGTTTCAACTCACCATGCTAAGAGTTGACTTTTTTATTTCTGCTGTGGGATTCTTGACTTTTAATTCTGCTGAGTGCACTTTTCTACTGATTCTGCCGAAATCCACTGAGCTCCTTGAATCCTGCTGGTGCTGGCTGATTTTACTAAAGCTAAGGTACTTCAATCTACTATTTCATTTGGGAATGGAGAGCTTCACCACCTTATCAATTGTGCAAGTCCTACTCTTGCTCCTAAAGGAATAGCTTAGGAAAACCTTTTCCATAACACTAACACTATTCAGACAAATGTGGTCTGAATATGCTAGTGGGGTTTTGTTCTATGACAAGAAAAAAGATTTTTCATTTTCAACAGATTTTCTTTTTGAGGATTTTATTTTTTTGGTAACTGTTTTCTAAAATGCTGGCCATGAGCATTTTTGATTCATTACTTGTACATTTCCTTTATATGTAATGTACCCATAAATATATAAAGATTTACTATCAAAATGTTGAACAGAAAAATAATTTCCGTTCGACACATCAAATACTAAAAAAACGAAAGTCAAAATGTAGAACAAGTTACAATACCGAATCAGCTGAACGAATTCAGCAGATTCAACATTGTTGCCAAACAGATCAAGTGATGTCCATATAGGAGCTCAGGTAAAGGAAACTCCTATACCTAACATCACGTTTTGGAGGGGGGCTGCGCCCCCTACACCCCTAACTATATATTCCAACTCCGAGATCAAACTACAGTGAGGAAAGGGATGAATTTCCCAAACTGCATTGTACCACAATCTCTGTAAAGTTCTTCGAGTTGATATTAGTGAATGCACAGTGCATTTGCTAATATAAACAATCGAATACTGACATGTTCAGCCAGATGAAAATTCGAACATCAGTGTTTTGAGTTTTTCATCTGCGGACATCTCAACTCGAGATTCTGACATTAAACCATATTGTGTGTGTGTGTGTGTGTGTGTGTGTGTGTGTGTGTGTGTGTGTGTATATATATATATATATATATATATATATATATATATATATACATACACACACACATACATATATATATATATATATATATATATATATATATATACACACACACACACACTTGTGTGCATGTGTGTATATAAAGATGGATACAGAAATGAAAAATGGTAAACACATTTTACATAATACACATGTGACATACATAGATATAAATGTAAATGACTGGTAGTCACTATAACTATATACTTTATACATATATATGCGCTGAATGTTCGAAATGTGAAAAAGTTGACACACACAATTGACAAAAACATTTTCTAACATTCCAATTACCAAATGTACAAAACACTGCAAAGAGAAAATTTCCTTTTGTGATCTATAAACCATAACTTAATTTGTCTGAATAGCAGTAGTGTTATGGGAAGAATTTTTCTTATCTAAGGTGCACAGTAAAGGTTAGGGTTACAGTGCACTAATAAAGTGGGGGGTGTGCTAAACAACTAAACAAAATCCCTTTCTAAAAGCAACTGCTGTAAGACGCAGAAGACAGTGACAAGAGTAAGAAAGGAAGGAAAGGGTAATGGCAAGTCAATCTTTTACCAAGGCAAAGGACACTTGCAACAGTCATAGAGGTGGCACTCCTAAAAGAAAAAAATGCTGACAGAAAAACTGAGGAAGACTGCAGATTACACAGAATAGGAGCCTCATGGCATTTATCCGACAGTCACAAATAAGACTTGCATACTGCAGATAACATCCAGAAGTCCATGTAGCACATTACACTTACAGGTTATATAGTGAGCATAGGACTACATCCTAGCCTGAGTTCAAATTAAATTGCTAGTCTAAGGTACTTTAAGTGCCATTTACCTACTATTTTTATTAGGTGGAAAAAAACAGCAGCTCAGCCCTTTCAGGCATCAACTTGAAAGTCAACCAAAAAAAAAAAACAAAGAATGCCAACTAATGCTCAAATAAGGCCTTACACTACATAGTATAGTTAGTACAGTTGTGTTGTAATGATGCAACCTCACTAGAAACATGGTATCCTAAATTCAATCAGGTTTTCACCTATCATGACTACTTCAAAGCAAGGACCTCTCTGATCACAAGCCATATCTCAGTGGCTTTTTTTTCTCTACTAGCTTAAAATAATAATGCATGCCCAAGACTGACAATGAACTATGGGAGGAATCATCCAAAATGATGTTCTGTTACAGATAAGGAAAGCAGGTGTGGCATCATTTTGCATAAAATGAAACAGTACAATTAATGATGGTAGTGTTTGACCATATTAACAAAGAACTGCAAAGTGCTAGTAGCATACTAGGACTTCTAGTCTCTGCTAGAGGTTATCATTGAGAACAGCAGCTGTCCACATCCTAAAGAAGGAAAGCAGTTGTTGAAAGCTCAGCCATTACCTACAGTTGCCATCCTCTGTCAAACAAAGGCTATTACTACAGCTGGGTTTGTGATATCACATGCAAAAATCCAAATGACATGCAAACTGCCTGACACCTTGATACTTAGGGCACAGGACAGAATATTCTGGGAAATCAAGAAAGAATTAAGATTAGTCAGGTAGGTTTCTGGCCTGAGAAAAAAGGCCTGGCCACTAGCCACCAAATGTTTATTAAAAACATGCTAAATTCTAGATGCTTCTACCACATAACAAGAACTGTTGTTTCATATTCCAAAAGCAGCATCAAGGAAGCAGAACACAAATTAGACTGAATCCAAGTGCAAGAATTACTAGTTCATAACCTCAGTAACCTTGATAACTTTCAACATCTTATCAAGAATCAGGGACAAAGCCACAACTAATGAGGGAGGCAAAGGCCCAAAATCAGGGACAGTTTTAAAAAAATATTCTAATTTGCTTAAAAATTAGTAGAAAAACAGGTTTTGTATCAACATGCATTTTTTGAACAATAGGAAAAATGAAACTGTCTGGCATTACTGACTATCTCTCTCGGTGATTTATCAGAACATTAAAAATTCTGAAAGGGAAAGGGAAAATAAAGTCAGGGTTAGTTGGAATGAATATATGAAACCAAGCATCGCCAGCTTGTTTCTATGGGATCTAAAATACATCATCGCTTTTTATTCATATTTTGTTGAAAAACGTCCAGTTGGCCATAACCCCATTCCTGTGAAGACAGGGCATAAATATAAATACAAATAATATAAATTCAGCTGATCTGTTAACAGGTTAAGCGGTCAACTGAGGATTTCATACATGATCAGGGTTGTGAACGCAAAGGTAAAAGTGTCATACAAGTTTAGCACATGGCAAAATACAATGCAAAGATAATTTCAGTAAAGTTATTAGCAAGTATAAAAGCAGTTGCAGAGTGACATCCAATACACCCCCATATAAAACATGCACACAATCTCAGTAAAGGTAATGAAAGCTTCGAAAAAAATGATAAAAAAGGCTAGTAGAAAATACATCACAAAGAAAGAAACTAAAATTACCTCAACTAATGGCAACAAAATCAACATGTGTACAAGTACTAATTAGCATGTAAAAATCCAATATCATAACAAAAATGAATATACACAAGTCAAACATTTTTCTGTGGGGCAAGACTTCTTTATTTAAAAATACTAACTCCTTAGCAAACAGCCATGGAGAAAATACAAAGGCCACCAAATTAGGAAAGGGCCTGTACTCCCATTCTACAAAGAACACAGCAAAAACATTCATATTCACAAATCCCACATACAAAAACCTGCCAAAACTAACAACCACCACTATAGACTACTCATAAGGAAAGCAACTTCATCATAAATAACACTGACAATAGCAACAGTCACTGCAACTACCATTTTATTTATGTGGTGCAATAAAAATGTATTCATTGGAACTGACAGTCATGAAACAGTTAAGACCTTGAGAAGTATAACTCAGAAATGAATATGTACATATTCACACGATACAAGAATTGTACAGCAGTGGCATGCAGCTTAGCTGAAGCATGCATAACTTCATATTCAATTAACTACAAACAAAATAGATATGACGGTATGAATGTACTACAGTTTAAAATTTACTCTAAAACTTGCTATACAAAATGTGAATTGTCAGGATTAGCCACCTCCCCCAGCTGAGAAACAGGAACATATCTTTTAAAAGTCATAACAAATCCTTTTGGGGGACTTAAATAGATGAACTAACTCAAATTCAAAATGTTACAGAAATTTCTGTTTTGCTTGCTGTAACACACCCCTACAGACAGGGCTCAAGCTGCACTATACTTGCTTTTTGAACTCTGAAAATTCCACTTTGGATTTAAAAGTCAAAGTCAGTAAGGACAAAGTGCAACTTTAAACCAGACACTGACAGTTTCTAGTTTACATGTCAGACATCTTTTAGTGAACATTTTCTAATCATTCTATTTTCAAATTAATTGTTGTGCAAGTTCTATACTGCTTGCTTAATTATTTATAAAATAAGTGTTTTATTTATTACAAGTTGCAAAATATTATTTAACTTTAAATACTCACAGCTGATGTTTCATTTATTAGCTTAAGTGCTTTGACATTTTACTGGTACCTCTACTGTGTGGTGTCTACCCCAAGGGTGACTGCTCAGCACTAACTGATGCCATCCAAATATTTAACAATTGGTTTATTTTAAGGGGTAAACAGGCATGTTTATATGTTGTTAGTTATGACTACTGGCAGCACACTATAAACTTGTTATCGAATCTGGACAGTTACCACCCAACACGGATTCTTAAAAATATTGCATGTGTGTGTGTGAAAATAATTCCAGCCAATTTTCAATAAGTGTTGACGAGAGTGCACTGAAAAAGCCACTGGGTTCAGTCTGAATTGGATAAAATTCTGGGGAATGAGTGATTATAAACCTAATCTGTAGCTGTGCAGTACAAAGCTCAGTTGAGTGTGGCAGGAGTTGGCCATTATACAAGAACCCAGTGCACATTTACCCTACAACCTTAAGGCTAATTGCATTTTGCATATTAATGGGTTCTAGTGCAATGTGATTCAAACCCATACTGGTGGTACCAGTGCACTTAAAATACTGATGATAAAAATTGAGGAAATAAAGACTATAGCCCCTGCTCAACAAATACTAATTTGCTTTTAGTGGATAGATCCTACACAATGGAGTCATACAAACACTAAACAACTACCAAAAGGTCTGCATCAATTATCTTTCAGTCAGAGCAGGAAGGAAATAGGCAAAAATAAGATCCGTGGAGTATAGAAACATATCAGTGTCATATCTGATGAAAGTACAAAATCAACGGAATTTAGTATGTCAATATGTCCAAGGAGGAGATGGCAGCAGCGTTTTATGCATCTGAAACAGTCCACTTCAAAATGGGGACAGCCAAGTAGCAGCTATAAGTTCAAAGCATTCAGCAATGCAGTTTGGTTCATCTCTACAACTAAATGAAAACTCCAGCCAAGCTAGAACTTCCAATGAGTGACCTCCCAAGCCTCCTGTAACAGAAGCACATGGGATATATGCAAATGACCCTTATGAACATCAGGTGTTTCAGCTGTATGGCGATTCTGATTGCCCATGATTTTTACATTTGAAGTCATTTTAATGGACAATTTCAGGCCAATAAAGCCAAACCCCACTAAATATGCATATCCATAGCTAGTGGGGTTTGGCTTTATTGGCCTGAAATTGTCCATTAAAATGACTTCAAATGTAAAAGTCATGGGCAATCAGAATCGCCATATAGCTGAAACACCTGATGTTCATAAGGGTCATTTGCATATATCCCATGTGCCTCTGTTACAGGAGGGTTGGCAGGTCACTCATTGGAAGTTCTAGCTTGGCTGGAGTTTTCATTTAGTTTTTTTTCTGATTGGTTTTTCAGTGTGACCTTCTAACTCTTTGTTTTAATTTGTTATTTGGGATATTTTGCAGTCACCCTAATGATAATGGACATCAGCTGTGTATAACAACCCTGTGTTTCTTATGCTTAATCACTCTGCTTATGCTATGCTGATGAGGTCATAGCAAGGCTGAAATATGCATATACATAGCTACTGGGGTTTGGCTTTATTGGCCTAAAATTGTCCATTGAAATGACTTCAAATATAAAAGTCATCGGCAATCAGAATCGCCATATAGCTGAAACACCTGACGTTCATAAGGGTCATTTGCATATATCACATGTGCCTCTGTTACAGGAGGTTTGGGAGGTCACTCATTGGAAGTTCTAGCTTGGCTGTAGTTTTCGTTTAGTTTTTTTCTGATTGTTTTTTCAGTGTCACCTTCTAACTGTTTAAGTTCATCTCTACAACAAGGACCTAGAACTAATTAAAGAGAATAGAGATTACAGATGAAAATTGAATATCTGCAGGTTAAGTCAATTGAAATAATGAATCATTTTGTTGTGCACAGGGAGAGAGAGAACATACAGATATAGAAACTAAACAGTGGGAGGAGGTGTTTATAATGAAATATAGAAGCACAAACAGCATGAGAGTGAGATGTTGACCCATCATCAGATGCATTTGAGTAAACAGGTGAAAAGCTGAACCCCATACAACACAGTTAATACCAAAATATTTTCTCTAAAATAAAGAGGATAATACCTTGTTTTAACTGGCCATTAGAAATGTGGATTGCCTAAATTAAATTAATTCCCATGCCTTATGACAAAAAATTCAGACAGCAGAAAAGAAAAGCAGATGAATGCATATACTGCAGAAAGAAGGAATTACTTTCACAGGAGAGTGAGTGGATTTCAAGTCAATACTAGAACGTTCCTAAGAGACCTTACAATAAGCAAACAAGCGCACAGTATTTTTGGGCTACGAGAATCTGGTCAGCAGATTGTCATTGTAATACTGCTGACAAAATGAAAAAAGGGTGACATCTATCTAGGCAGCAGGACAAAACTGCAGAAGATACCTATAACCACACAAGAATATAAGGAAACCCAAGATACACACTAAACTTTTGCAGCTGGCTGCACAGGCAAAAGTGGAAAACACTGAAGTTCTTCAAGTGAAATATTTCCAGTGTAACCAAGAGGCATTAAGGTACAAAGGTATACAGTGATATGCTGGGGATCAAAAGTCACACGAGGGACTAATATAACACAGGAGTGGTACATTAGTTGAAAAATGCAACTTTTGAGATTATGACAAGGATATATATGTACCCTATCTTGGTACAAAGCGGAAAATACACTTTTAAGATATTACCTTGGATGTAACTATTGCCCTCAGATTGCTAGAAATGTTACCTGCCAGACAGTCCAGTCCAGTTAAGATCAAGGGAGGGAGATATTTCGAGGCTCCATTTTCCAGAATTCATTTGGACTGTGAAGGAGGAAAAGATTCATGCAGACAGCACTGTCTGATGTTATCACCAGCAGATGTTCTAACAAATAATAATGTTGATAACACAGTACCTGTGCACATACTGTTACATGCAGCTAAGCAGAGACACAATCATGCAGGAAAAGCATGGACAGCTGACAGCCAGTTTTCATGACTCCAATACAGTCTGTTTATGTGGCCAGCTCAGAAAGCCACAGCTAGACGTAGGTACCAGACCTCTTCTGGAAAGTGTTACTGAAGGAGAAAAAGTAGATGCTTTCACTGAGAAAAAAACTGAGACACAGTTGTCACAAAGTGGGATTCCATAAGGAGAACTGGAATGGCTTACAAAGAGGGAGTTAAAGCAGGCACAGCTTTCAGACTTTACTTTAAAAACCTTGAGGGAGATAACTGAAGAAGATCCTACTTCTCAATGATAGATGCAGTATGTAAACTGAGAAAAGCATTTGTATATAGAGTGGACTCCTAAAGGGGGGCTAGAATGAAAAATTATGCAACAACTGGTAGTCTCGAGGGCTTATCACCACATCTTTGTAGCTACAGCCTATAATATTCCCTTTTCAATTAGCATAAAGCATATAAAAGGGGCCTTATTGGTCAGGAATTATACAAGACATAAAAGAACACTGCAATCTTTAGGAGCAGTGTCAGAAGGTTGTTAAGACAAGAGATAAAGCCAGAGTGTACACACACAGTAAAGCAGAATGGCAAAGGGACCCACCAAGCAATCAAAATAATAATCAGAACAAAGAACTGCTGGGTAAAAATGGCAAAAGTGCTATCCTGTTAAAAAAGGACCTTTCAAAAGAGTATACTAAGAACGTTTCACTGACATGCCTCTACCACAAGCTTCATTTCTCAAAGGGTTCTCAACAAAACTCACTAGTCTAAGAACAAGAGGGATGTGTAAGGGCAAATAAACTTGGGGAATGCTACTATTGTATCAAAAGGAAATAACCAAAACGGAACTAGCTACATTAGAGCTGTATCAAATAAAGTCTGCATATTGCTTTAAAGATAAACCTGAAAACTGCTCTGCACTCACCTTTGCAGTAAAACATAACACATTGAAGAAATGTGTAAAACTGCATTTGCCTCTGTGTAAATGCACAACATATTTAAATGAAGCAAAAACTAGTCCTACAAATGGGTGAACTGTTGCAAAGTCTACTGCTTCAAGATTCTGACAAAGTCACATAACGATGACTAATTTGTCAGTAGCTTGCTGGAACCCCCCCCCATGTGCTCAACTGTGGAAACAGGGCTGCAACTTCTAAATTCAATCTAAAGTCACAGGAAATCATGTCTTGGGACTTATAAAACAGGGAACAAATGATTGTTTAAACATCTTTGCTAAATCAACACTTTTTAAATTAAAAAGAAAACTAAGCACAACAACAAAGTTGACAGTAGCCTTTCGTTTGACACTCATGTTGCTAAAGTAGTTAGGAAAACCTTCTATATCGCCCACCTGATCATGAAGGGATTCACATCTAGATCAAGGGAGGTCATCGTCCCCCTGTACTCATCACTCATTAGACCTATGATTGAGTACAATGCCCTCGAATGTATCTGACCAGACACCTGCTGCAGCTTGAAAGGCCCCAAAAGTTCCTCACCAAAAGGATAAAGGGTCTCAAAAATATGTCTTATGCTGCTCGACTGAAAGAACTCCAGCTCTATTCAGTCTCATACCGCTTGCTCAGAGGTGACCTGTGCCTGACATATAAGGCCATGTCAAACCCAGATTTGATGAATATGCTTCACCTCAAAAATCTAGATCCCTCAGAACCACAAGGGCGGAGACTTAAACCTTGACACGGTTATAAATAGAGCGTGCTGGAGGGACAGATTCATCACCCAGAGACTCCCTATGCTGTGGAACAAAATCCCGGTACATGTGAGGCAGAGCACCTCGCTGGCCTTGTTCAAGAGGAATCTTGACCAATGGATGGGAGATCGCAGATATACCCCCAGGGATTACTTCAGTGTCACTGCTTGACAGAGGCACAGAAAAATGATAGGCATAGTTTTTATTCAAACTAAAGGGGTGGCGAAAGCCACATAACTATGGGCTAGGCTTATAAATGCCCTTGGGCAGATAGCCTAGTATGAACCTATGAACCTATGAACAGGATCCATTATTATTGTCATGCAGTATACAGGTATTCCTTTTAACAATTTTCATTCCTTGCTGAGTTGCTGCTTTCCCTTACTTTCCCCCCTGAATATTAGTCTACATGTATTGCTCTCTCAAATTCTACTTATTTTTATGAAATTTGCTCCCTCCATTTTTAATGGTCCCATCACCAGTTATTTTACATCCTTTACAATATTTAAAACTTCTTTTATGTTTGGCATAGACTTTTCATTTCAATTTTCAACTAATTTCTTCTCTGGCAGCCATCCATCCTCAGCCCCTTTTCACATTTTGCCCATGGGGTCGGGGTGTTACTTCCACAGTGATAATCATCTCAAGCCAAGGTTTACACCGCCGGGTAGATAGCCCTGCCACAGTAGTTCATTCACACCACTCATTCTTGCACATACTCTCACCTATGGCAAATGTAGTGTGTCCAACACCATTAAAATTAATAATACCTTAGTAAGTCTAGGCAATTCAGATCTTAAATGCCAGCTCAAAAGAATTACTTGCCTAGTTACTGCTACTTGTTTTCGCCAACATTTCTGTCAAAAGTAACGTGCAGGAAACTTTAAAAATCTGCCATTTTGTTCCATTCCAAAAATGTTCTCAACTACACGCCTCTTCCCTGTCACATTTTCAGCATTTGATATCTACCTGAGGAAAAATCCTTTGATGTCAACGTGGGGTGCAAAAATAACAACGGAAACACAGCCATGCAAAAATACTAAACCTTCTGGGCTTTGTTGCATACATGAGAGCCCCACTGATATCTTTCTTTTTTCTTTGTATATTGCTTTTCTGTGCACGTTTCCCAAACTTTTTTTAAAATCTTCAGATTGAATCTTATAATTACTGCTCAACATTCTGTACACCCCACTAATCATCTCTTTTTAACAGCATCTTCTGCTCTACATTCAACTAAAAACTCTAACAGAACTGGTCTTTCATTTAACACTCTACTAATCCTTTCATTTGCCTATACTCTATCAATTCCTGATAAGGAACACAGTCTCAAACTTGCAGTCCAAACCGAGTTACTTGCCCCAATATCTTGGTTCATTTGCTAATTTCCTGGAGTGTATTTACAGCCTGCTTTTACTCATTTATTTGCACTGAACTACCTGTCAATATCCCTTTAAAAGTTAATTACATTCTTCCTTGCAAATTTCCCTCAGAACACACTGTTCAGACATCTCATGATTAACTGCCTGCATCTGTAAGCTGCTGGACTCCTGCCAAAATCAAGCGGTAATAGATCAAAGCTAGTAACCTGGCAAATGAATATCATGTTTCATACTTTTCGGCATTTTATCTTGCTTTAAAAGCATATTTACCTAAAAAAATGTCTACAGAATAAAATAAGGACATTAATGTAGACATACACCTCTGGAAAAATAGGGAAATCTATTATATTTTAATTCTTTATATAAAGTTATCAATACACTCTTATACGCCCCTCCAGCAGCACAAGATCATAACACTATATTTACTTTAATTTGCTCCTTTCCAGCTTTCCTTATGGGTTAAAACAGAAGGACTGAATAAAAAGTGCAAGAATAACAGGACTTACTGTTTTTCCTACTACAGCTATATTATACTGCATGTAAGGTGTGTGAAAACTCCACACTCTACTTTGAATGCAAGATAAAGATATACTAAAGTACCATACATTTTTTAGCAAGAAGCAGATAGTTTAGATGTTATACATATGTGGTCTGAACATCATACGTCTCTTTGCATATTCCATTTTCAATTCACTCCATTTTAGATTCAATTTTATTTTCTAATTCCCTCAATTTTAGAATGGATTCTCACTAACAAATCTCCATCTCTACAATCAGGATGTCTCCCCAACAATTTCAGGGACCATTTGCCCACTTTTGTTCTTAGACACAATCGCAGTCCACCAAAACAATCAGTCTATCATCTAATCCATAATAAAACAAATTTCAGTACTCAAGAATTTCACATCCTACTCCAACAAATACATTAGTATCCCCTAAAAACATTACCACTTGATGCTGCTGTACAACACTTTAATACTACCTTCCTGGATATTTTAAACAGCTTAGACCCTTGTAGAACTGCTAGAATAAAAATGCACCATTCACCATGGCTATCAAATAACACCAAAGATCTTCTGAAACAAAGGGACAAGGTATGGGTACAATGGTCAACTAATAGAAATCAAGATAACTTAAAGCTATAAAAACAGCTCAGAAATAAAGCAAAATCCCAAATAAAAACAGATAAAAAAAGATACATCACTGCCCAGCAAAAGCATCAAAACAACCCAAAAAAATTCTGGTTTACCATTAACAAACATCTTCAACCTGGCAACACTACTACTCCCATACCCAATACATCTCCCTCAGTGGATAATATAGCAATACAGTTCAACTCCTTCTACATACTCAATGCACTCTCTCAGTAAACATAACCAAAATACATCACCCAATGTCCCATTCATCAATAATAATCTCACAAATACTTTCTGCTTACAACCTGTACCAGCTCACATCATATACAAACTTCTTAAACTCCAACCTACCAGCCTTGCCGCAGATAATTTACCATCAGAATTCCTTAAAACTGCAGCTGAAGCTAGCACATACCCCATATCAATCACTCTATTACTGAAAGCTATGGCCCACTACTCACAGGAAAATCTCCTATGTCACTCCTTTGCATAAAGGTGGAAATTCCACAGAACTCACAAACTACAGACCAATTGCTATCCTTTCACCCCTCTCTAAAATACTTGAAAAATGCATTTATACCCAACTTCTAAATCATCTTCTATCCAACAACCTCCTATCTCATAGTCAACACAGTTTTCGCCCCAATGATAGCACCACAACCGTCCTAAGTTTTATAAACACTATAAATCAATACAGAAACAAAAACAAACTTGTCTTTGAAATCTTTCTTGATGTCTCTAAAGCCTTTGAAACAGTTTCACACCAAAAACTACTTTCCGAGCTAGGCACACTGCCCTATCATGGATTCACAGTTACCCAAGTAAATGACAACAAGCCGTTAGGTGGAAGCAAGAGCCATCATCTTTACTTCCTGTTAATATTGGAGTCCCACAAGGTTCCACATTAGGTCACCTCCTTTTCAGTATATTTACTAATCAATTGCATCATTTCACTCCTTTAGCCTCAGTTATTCAATATGCAGATGATTCTATCCTCATATGTAATGCATCTTCCCTCACACAGCTAGTGGAAGTCACACAACAATCCTTTCTACAAGTTCAATCTTGGCTAAACAAATCTAACCTTATTTTAAATCCAAGCAAGACCAAGCTCATGCTCTTTCTCCCCAACAAATCACCCATACCTCCAACCTTCCATATATACTCCTCTAACGACAAGCTCATAACCTCCACCTTACAAACTAAGCCACTAGGTGTCATCATTGATAAAATGAAATTCGACATTCACCTTTCTCAATCCATTAAAAAAAAGTACAGTTGTGTACACTTACCATAAATGTAGATGTTCAAGTGTATTCACTGTTGCAGTCATTACATTTGGGTTATCTGCCTGCAGGTAGCCCTCAGCCGGCCTGAATACCAGAGACTTGGATTCCTGTGTCGGATGCTGTCCCTCCTTCCATGACGTCAGGTCATCAGGTGTATAAAACATGCAGCAGACACCATTACATCAGTTTTTCTTGCCCCCATAATGGGAAGCAATTATATGTTAAGTTACACCTCCAACAAAAAGCAAACACACCAGAAAGCTCAAATACACCAAACAAGAAGGAATGGTAGAGCCAAGAGAAGTCAGGGGGCTGGAGAGAAAGTACCAGGATTGCAACAGTGAATACACTTACCATAAATGTAGATGTTCGAGTGTATTCACTGTTGCAGTCATTACTTTTGGGTTATCCTGCAGGCAGGCTGCCCTCAGCTGGCCTGAATTCCAAAGTCTTGGGTCCTGCGTCATCTGCTGTCGCTCCTTCCCTGACGTCAGGTCGTCAGGGGTATAAAAGAAGCAGCTGATGCCATTTTCTTCAGTTTTTCTTGCCCCAGATGTCAGGTGCCCCCAAAAAGGGTAGTCAAATTTTATATATATATATATATATATATATATATATATATATATATATATATATTTAGAAATATACCAATATAAATTTTACCTTCATCTATAAGCAACTACACCACACAGGTAGTATAAATCAGAGAAGGAAAGATAAGATCCAAAAGAAAAAAGGGGGAAGGTGGGTGAGTAACCTGGACTGCAACAGTGAATACACTCGAACATCTACATTTATGGTAAGTGTATACAACTGTACTACGTTCTTCGTGTTTTACTGTTGCAGTCATTACTTTTGGATAGAGTCCCAAAGCTATGGTTGGGAGGCTGGAACTAGACGGCAGTAGGAGCGGCTATGAGGCCCTGCAGAACTACAGTGGCAAATCCTGCCCTGGATTTAGAGTCGAGTGGCAGATGATAATGCTTTGAAAAGGTGTGCACTGAAGTACCTGCCTCTAAAATGTCTGTGGTTGGAACTCCCCTGAGAAAGGCTGCAGCTCTGGTGGAATGAGGCCTAATGCCCTTAGGCACTGGCTTGCCATGGTGTAAGTAGCAGAAACGAATGCAGTGGCCTAACCACTTAGATATAGTCTGTTTTGAGATAGGCTTTCCTTGTGGTCCTGCAGCATATGCCACTAGTAATTGCTCTGTCTTCCTGAAAGCTTTGGTTCTGTCCAAGTAGAATCTAAGCTGTCTGTGTACATCCAAAGAATGCAGAATTCTCTCCCCCTTGTCCTGTGAGTTTGGGTAAAAGGTTGGCAGATGGATGGCTTGGTTAAGAGCCACACTGGATACTACTTTAAACATGAATGTTGGGTTTGTCCTCAGGGAGACCCTGTCTGGATGAAAAATGATGAAACGTTCCACAGCCATGAGTGCCTGTAACTCTGAGACTCATCTTGCAGAAGTAATTGCTAAGAGCAGAGCTGTTTTCCAAGATAAAAACTTCATATCAGCAGTAGCAGCTGGCTCAAAATGAGGCAGGGTGAGCTTTTCCAAGACATACTTGAGGTCCCATGCAGGTATTGGTAGTCTCCTTGGGGGCCTTAAATTTTTTGCCACTTTGAGGTACTGCCTTAATAAAGGGTGAGAAAAGAGTGGTGGCTCTCTATTGTAATGAGCCGAAATGGCAGAGGTATGAATTTTATTGATGAAAAAGATAGGCCTTTGTCCAGCATCTTAGTTAATTTTGCAAAATCTGAGGAATGTTTGGTACCGCTGTATCAGTTCCTTGTGCCTGGTTCCAGGTGTAGAATCTCTTCCATTTTCCAGCATAAGACTTTCTAGTACTAGGCCTTCTAGCTTAAAGAATGACATCCATCACAGTTTTACTGAGAGGTGTTTTTTGTGTGACTACATTATTCGCCATGCCAAGTTTAATGTCCTGAGTTGGCTGTGCATGATCTGATTGTCTTGCTGTGACAGTAGTCGAGGTATTTGAGGTAAGGTCCATGCTGGGTATAGAGATAAGTTTCTTAGTATTGGATACCAGTACTGGCGTGGCCAGTCTGGGGCAATCAGTATCAGCTTTGGCTTCTCCTGTCTGACCTTTAGGGGCACCTTGGGGAGGAGAGGTAGTGGCAGAAAGGCATATACTGATAGGTTTTTCCAGCTGAAAGATAGGGTGTCCACTTTCCATGCTTGTCTGTGATAAGTCCTTGTGCAGAATCTTTTTAGTTGGTAATTGAGAGGGGAGGCAAATAGATCTATGTCCAGGCATCCCCATTTCCTTGTTATCATGCTGAAGACTTGTGGATCCAGCTTCCACTCGTGGGGATCCATGAGGTTTCTGCTTAGTTCGTCTGCCAGAGTATTTTCCTTTCCTGGCAGGAATTGTGCCTGCAGATGTACTTGGTAAGTCAAAGCTGTGTCCCACAAGGTCATGGCTAGTCTGCAAAGGGGGTAAAAATGTGTACCCCCCTGCTTGTTTATATACCATATAACCGTGGTGTTGTCTGTCTTTATCAGTAGTTGCCCCGGATGAAGTAGGTCCTTGAAGGCTGTCAGGACATTTTGAACAGCTAACATGTAGATGCAATTGGTTTGAGGACCATGTGACCTGAATGCATCTTCCTGCTATGTGGGCTCCCCAGGCATAGTCTGGTGCATCTGTTGTTAGTGTCTGCCTGGTTGAAAGGAATGTGAATGGCTGTCCCTTGTTCTGGTGACAAGCCTTTGCCTACCACAAAAACTCCCGTTGCAGGCAGGGTATGAGAGTAATGACTGTTTCCAGGCTGTGGCAATGTTAAGTCCAAACACTTTTTAGGTACCATTGAAGTTTCCTCATATGCAGTTTTGCATATGGAATTAGTAGGATGCAGGATGCTATGAAGCCCAAAGCCTGCAGAATTTTTCTTGCAGATAACTGGGCCTTTGTTGCCAACATTTTGAAATAGGTAGTCAGTTGCCTTTGTTTGTCTGGTGTGAGATAAGCCATCTGGGCAGTTGTATTTAAGCTTGCACCCAGGAATATTATCTCTTGTGAGGGTACTAGTTTTGATTTATTTTTGTTGAGTGTGTACCCTAGGCATGTTAGAAGTCTTTTCACAAATGACAGATGTTGTCGAAGAATGTCCTTGTTCTCTACTTGAATGAGACAGTCGTCCAAGTAAGGATATATTTGTATTCCTCTTTGTCAGCAGAACGCAATTACTGGTGCCAGGCACTTTGTAAAGACCCTGGGCACCGTAGATAAGCCAAAGAGCAGTGCAGAGAATTGGTAATGCATTGAACCAGCCTTGAATCTTAGGTATCTTCTGCATGATTGTCTTATTGGTGCATGCAGGTATGCCTCTTTTAGGTCTAAAGTCACAAGCCAAGCATTCTTGCCCAGCATGGGCTGAAGCTGCTGCAAAGTCAGCATTTTGAATTTTGGAATATCCAGGAAAGTGTTCAAAATAGATAGGTCCACTATCGGCCTCCAGGCCTTGTCCTTTCTGGGTACCAAGAACAGTCTTGAGTAAAATCCTTGTCCCTGCTCTTGCTCTGGTAACTTCTTGAATGGCCCCCATGTCCGTGAGGGATGAGACTTGTTTTTGTGCCTCTGCCCATTGATTTTTTGGCAGATCTGGCCAGCCGTTTGCCTTTGGTAGAGTATGGAAGTGGAACTTGTAGCCTTGTGACACTATGTTTAGAACCCACTTGCCCTGGGTTATGATGTGCCAATTTTGAGCAAAAAGTGCAAATTTTCCCCCCTAAGGGTGCTGCCAGAAGATAAGTGCTTGGTGCCGGCAGGGGGAAGTCATTGGGGCTGTTTTCTGTATGTTTGTGATCTATCTTCTCCACCTTTGGAGGTAGAAGCACCCCATTGCTTGTGCCTATAAAGACCTTGAACCTGGGATCTGCCCCTAGGGCGTCTGGGTCTTCCCTTTTGTGGTCTGTCTGACACTGGAAAGGACCAATTTTTTGTAGGCCAGTGTCTACTAAACCTAGGTGGCTGTACCTGTAAAAAATCTTTGACAGTTTGCATAGATTTAGCTTTGTCCTCCATTTTCATTAACACCTCTTCTGCCTTAACACCAAACAGAATATCATGCTGTAAAGGTGCATCTAGTAATTTAACTTTAACATGATCAGGCAGATTTTGTTCCTTTAACCAAGCATGCCTCCTAATTACAGAACCCGTAACTGCGGCCTTGCAGGAGGCCTCCAAAGAATCAAAACCACATTGCAAAGTATGTTTTCCAACTTGGTCTGCTGCATACAATAAATCCTGCATTTCCTTGTTTTCAGCACATTCAGAATTTAACAACATTTTCTGTTTAAGCAATCCCATGACATGTTGCTGATACTTAAGCATATGAAAAAAGAAGTTATGTACTCACCATAACGTTCCATCTGAGTAGGTACTTCATTTGTCTGCAACCTGTGGGTATTGTATCCAAACTCGGATCCGAGCCGGCAGCTTTACTAGCTAAAAGATCCAAGCTCCTAGCTCCTCCCCTTTACCCATAACCCCCTGCTGCATGCTGCCTTTCCTCAGATCGAGTTTGCTTAATCCAACAACTAATACCCTCGACAGAGGACCAAATAAAGCCTAACCTCATGAAACAATCTCAATCATTATCAGGAATCACGATAATGGTTAGGGGGCATGGAGGGGGGGGGGTCAGTTGCAGACAAATGAAGTACCTACTCAGATGGAACGTTATGGTGAGTACGTTACTTCTTTATCTGAAGTAGTTACTTCATTTGCTCTGCAACCTGTGGGACAGAGTCCCCAGCTACCTAAAAACCTTGGGCGGCCTTTAAGGAAGGATATTCCGAAGCACCGCAGAGCCAAAGGAAACCCTACTCCTCGATATCATATCCAATTTATAATGAAAAATGAATGTATGGGAAGAGGACCAAGTAGCTGCTGAAAATATATCGTCCAGAGGAACCCTGGACCAGAAAGCTGCTGATGTGGCTATGGATCGGGTTGAGTGGGCATGGACTCAGATAGGAGCAGATTTACCTGAGGATACATATGCATGAATGATGCACTGTGAAATCCAATTTGCTAAGGTAACTTTGGTGATAGCTCTACCCATAGCAGATTTAGCAAAAGACACAAACAACTGATCAGCCTTGCGAGTATCCTTCGTCCTGTGCAAGTAAAAACGTAGTTGTCTATGTACATCCAACTTGTGTAATTTGTATTCCCCTTTGTTCTGAAAGTTGGGAAAGAACACTGGTAAATTAATCGACTGATTAATATTTGACTCTGAAGCCACCTTTGGTAAGAAGGAAGGGTTAGTCCTGAGAGACACTCTATCCTTATGGAAAATTAGATAAGGGGGCTTCATGCAAAGGGCTTGAAGTTCCGAAACCCTCCTGGCTGAAGTAATAGCAACTAGAAAGGCTGTTTTCCATGATAAGAACTTTAATGGAACTGAGGCGGCAGGCTCAAAAGGTGGGCTTGTCAATGCTTGTAAAACTAGAGTTAAGTCCAATGGTGGGACCGCAGTCTTAACTGGTGGTTTCAATAAAGAAATGCCTTTCAAGAAGGTTTTGCATATCTTCGCAGAAACTAAAGATCCCAGTCCATCTCCCACATGAAAATGGGAAATGGCTGCCAACTGCACTTTAACTGTAGATGCACTTGCTCCCGGATGAAAAATATGTGACAGAAAATCAAGAACTGCCGGAATAGGAATGGTAAAGGGATCTAAGCCCTTGTCCTCAGCCCATATAGAAAAACACTTCCATTTACTACTGTAAATTTTTCTGGTAGCAGGCTTGTGAGCCGCTACCAGAATAGCCTTTACTGGTGATGAGATGCCGGGAGTCCTTGCCATCAGTGGAACTGGATCAACCAAGCCATGAGCTTGAGGTTTAGCGGGTTCGGAGGTTGCAATCCCGCAGGATGCAAAATCAGATCCGGAATGGGATCTAATATCCATGGAGGAACTACACTGTGAGACCGCAGATATGGGAACCAGATCTGGCGAGGTCAGAATGGGGCTATGAGGATAATACTGCTCCCCAACCAAAGTGCTTTCTGAATGAACTTCATCATAAGAGGAAGGGGGGATAAGCATAGAGGAGACCGGGTGGCCAAGCATGAACCAGAGCGTCACTGGGGCTCTCCCCTGGTGGGGGAAGTATCGCGAAAAACTCGCTGCACTTTGTGTTTGACGGAGAAGCGAAAAGATCGCAACAAGGTAGACCCCATTTGAGGAAGATCTGTTTCGCAACTGATGGTTTGAGAGACCACTCGTATGGTGTGAGGATCACACGACTCAAGTTTGTCCTCCAGAATGTTGGACAGACCCAGAATGTGCGTTGCTGCCAGAAAGCAGTTGGTGGATATCGCCCACTCCCAAACTCTCATAGCCTCCCGACAAAGGGGATAAGATCTGGTTCCTCCCTGTTTGTTTATGTACCAGACTATTGCCATGTTGTCTGTTTGAACCGCAATAGTCCCTAGAGGAAGAAGGCCGTGGACAGCTTGCAATGCCAGAAGCACCGCCCTCATCTCTAGGACATTGATATGCAAAGCGGTCTCTAAGGGGGTCCACGTGCCTTGGACAGTTCTGCCCGAACAATGCCCCCCCCACCTGAGGCGAAAAGCATCCGTGGTCAACGTGGCTTGGGGCGGGGGCATTACGAAGGGTCTCCCTTCACGCAGCTCCCGTGAGTGAAGCCACCAGAGGAGGGAGTCCCTGCAAACCCTGCTCAGTGGAATAGGGGGTGTTTAACGGATGTAGCAACAGAGACCATTGGACTTGGAGGGTCCATTGCAGAATCATCATTTGTAGATGTGCGTGTAGACAAAGACTGATTGCCGCCGCCATAGACCCTAGTGCTCTCAGGACTAACTCTGCTGAAGGAGCCGGGTTCTGAAGGAGGGCTAATACCTGACAAGACAAGCTGTTCACCCTGTCCTGAGTTAGTAGGGCACGAGTGATGCGAGTGTCCAATTTGGCCCCTATAAATTCCAGAACCTGCACAGGATGAAGAAAGGACTTTTGAAGGTGTACCGAGATGCCCAAACTCTGGGCAAGAGTTACAGCATAATCCCTGGCAGCACACAGTTGATGCCTGTTGGAGGCAGTGAGGAGCCAGTCGTCCAGGTATGGAAAGACCTGAATGCCCTGGAGTCTCAGGTGGGCTGCAACCACTGACATGACTTTGGTGAACACCCTAGGGGCTGAGGTGAGGCCGAACGGAAGAACCCTGAATTGATAATGACTGGCTCCCAGCCGGAAGTGGAGAAACCTCCTGGATCGTCTGTCCATCAAAATGTGGTAGCATGCATCCTTGAGGTCTATGTAGTACATCCAGTCATTCTCCCGAAGGAGGGGGAGAATTGATTGAAGAGTGACCATCCGGAATTTCTCTTTGGGAATGAACAGATTCAAGGAAGAGAGATCTAGAATTGTTCTTAAGTCCCCAGTCTTTCTTGGCACCAAAAAGAACCTGGAGTAACAGCCCAATCCGAACTGGTCTGGGGGGACACGCTGGATGGCTCTTTTTTCTAGTAGCTTCGAAATCTCTGAAGCTGCCACCTCCCTTTGATCGGGTGGGACATCGGGGAGGTGCTTCATGGGAAGGGGGAAGATTTAGAAAGGGGATGGAATAACCTCTAGATACGATTCGGAGCACCCATCAATCCGTCGTGATGGACTCCCAATTTAGTAGGTGCTCCAACAAACGCCCCCCGACTGCCTCCAGAGAGGGACAGTCGGGTAAGCCCTCAGGGCTGTTGCGCGGGTCTATCAGAGAATTGTTCTCTAGACCCGAAATTACGCGGTCCCCTCTGCCCCGGCGTCCACCTTGTCCTCCTCTGCCTCTGAAGGACGAGGGGTCCGAAGCTGGACGGGACTGCTGAGACTTCCGGAACCACATCTTCTTTTGTCCCCTACGATTCCTCGAAAAGGATCGTTGGGGATTAGAGAAGCGGACTCCCAACGGCAGACAGCGTCTTCCCATCCTTCTCGCTTTGGACCAGCGTCTCGCGTACGGTCTTGCCAAGAACCGTCAAAGGGCGCATTCGCGAAGGACGCCTTAAATGGTTCTGCGAAATCGCAAAGGCGGAGCCAGGTGTGACGCCGCAAGACGACCCCGGCTCTGCAAGCTCTAGCAGCTCCCTCCGTAACATGGGAGAGTAGCCACATAGATGTGTTCGAAATAGACTACAGAGTGGCCATATGAGTCAAGAAAGTCTTCTTATCCTCGACCATCATGGACTCCGGGGGAGCTGCAGCGTATTCCTTTATTAGGTCTCGCTGTAGCCTGATAATGTGTGCCATGTAGTACAGCGCCCTTACAGAGAAGGTGGCTGAAGCAAACATCCACTTCCCAATGCGGTCCAAAGCCCAAGATTCCTTATCCGGAGGGTGGACCGATGAACTCTCCTGCGCGAGTTCCTTCTTCGTGGCAGTCGCCACCAACATGGCATCCACAGGTGAACCCTTAGACCAGGCCTGCCTATCAGAGGGAGGGCTAAGAATTTTGTCAGGCCATCTTGAATTGGCTCCACGATGTCGGGCTCCTTCCATGCCCTGGTAGTAATTAAGTCTACCAGGGGGTCACAACACCTCCAGAAACACGGACTCGTTTGAGGAAGATTTTTGGGCAGGCCACCCCCCCTCTAATTCGCAACATTTCCATGATGTCTCCAAAGGTGACATCCTCAGGGGGCGACCTTGGGGAACCTTCCCGTTCATCCAAATCCGTGCCTGTCGTGAGGGACTCAGGGGAGTCCAGGTGCCTCCTTTTACACTTCCGTTTGCGAGGAACCTCCTTGGTGGGGCTATCCGAGGAGGGCTCACCTACGGGGTCCTGTTCCTCTAAGGGAACTAACTGGAGGGTTTGAGCAGGCTGTCCCAGTGGTCAGACGATGGAGGATAGACCCAAATGCATAGGGGGAGCGGGAGGATCAGACGCCCGAACCGGGGATCTGGAAGAACTCGACAGAACCCTCTCCACTACCTCAAAAGCCGAAGGCGAGCCACTTTCCCCAGGCTCCGAAAGCAGTCTCCTTGGCTCCGAAGCAGGGATCGGTGTCGGAGCCGAAGTGGTCGGATCCGAGCGGGAAGTGTGCTCCGACCTGAAGGGTGCCGAAGACACATCAACCCCCACGGATCCGACGCTCGACTCTCGGCTCCAAGAGCTAGGATCCGACACGCTCGAGGGTGCAGTCGGCGTCGAAGCTACCGGAGCTATCGGCACCGACAAATCTCCAGCTCCGAAAGGGCCCGGATCCGATGACTCCAAAACCCAAAAACGGGTTGGAGAAGGAATGATCGGAGCAAAAAGGGGGAAGCAGGAGCACCCCCATCTGCATCTGAGTCTGCAGAAATCGACGCGTCATCCGATCCATGTCCGCGTTGGTCAGGCTTCTCGTAGACCTAGAAGATGTCGTCGAGGCGGCACCTCGAGGGAGACCGGTACTCCTCCTCTAGCTCCGGCAAGAAACAAGGGGAACGGAGATGAGAGGGAGAGGATCCGGTGGCCCTCGTGGAGGGACTAGAGACTTTAGATGACGGAGTTGAAGGATGAGTCTCAGCCCGCCTTTTATGACTCTTGTGCTTCTCCTTTTCCTTATGCCTCTTCTCTCTAGAAGAGGCAGACGAGTCCCCTGAACTCTGCGCAGCAGAGGGAGGTTGAGTCCCAGGCAGAGTGGGGGGACCTAAAGGTACCGGGGCTGCAGTAGCAGCCTGTGGCTTAGAGGGAGAGGAAGTAGAAGTGTCCTGCGGTAACAAGCCCACCAGGATCAACTTGTTCTTCCTAGCCCTGATGGCCCAGGGGTTAAACGCTGCACATATCTGGCAGCTAGTGGATAAGTGGGCCACCGCCAGACAAAAACGCACTGAATGTGGCCATCAGCTGGGGAAAGCTTATGGCCACACTCAGTGCACTTAGGAAAGGCGGCTTTGGGCCCTTCAGCCTTCACAGTAACACATCCAGACACTATAGGGGAGGGACAAAAAAACGACTATAAACTAAAAATTACCACAAAAAAATAAAACTAAGGCTATAACTCGACGAGAGGGAGCTAACCCGCTCACACACTAACAAAAAATTAAAGTTTTGTCTAACTTTTGACAAGATACACTGAAACGATCTCACCCAAGCCTAAGGAGCTCTTCACTAGTAGCTTCTTTCAGCCGTGGCAAACTCGATCTGAGGAAAGGCAGCATGCAGCAGAGGATTATGGGTAAAGGGGAGGAGCTAGGAGCTCGGATATTTTAGTTAGTAAAGCTGCCGGCTCGGATCAGATACCCACAGGTTGCAGAGCAAATGAAGTAACGACTTCAGATTTGACAGTTTAAGGCCCTTATAGCCAAAGTTGCAGAGGTGTAAATCTTTTTTTCCCATCTATCCAGTGCCCTTGAATCTCTGTCAGAGGGGGTTGGGTTTTTTGCAGTGGAAGCCTTAACCCCCTTTGGACTCTGTGAGATAGTTTCTGTGACAGCAGCAGGGTTTTTAAAAAGAAATTTGTGAGAGTCGGGAACCCTGTAATATCTGTCATGCTTAACAGAAGCTGGGGGTAAGGAGGCAGGGGTCAGACTAGACTCTGAAAACACATCATCTACAATGTCTAACACAGGTGGAATGGCTAGAGGCCTGTGCTGAGGTAGTAACAGAAAACCCCTGAGCCTCTTTTTAGATTCTGAAACATCTTGGCTCTCCCAGTGGAAATGCTCCCTCATGGTGTGCAAGGTTCCCCCAAAGGAATAGTCCTCAGGAGGAGATGCTGAAGGTATAGATTCTTCAACATCAGAATCCTCATAGGGAAGCAGAGAATATCCCTGATCAGAGGAGGAATCTGAAGAAACAGAAACCTGATCTGAAGATTCGTAGTCAGTGTTTTGCCTAGGCTTCTTATCAGGAGGGGGATGGGAACCTCTGATCAAGGTAATCAAGTCTTCGGTCATCTTGAGCATCTGTTTTTTGGGCATAGAGGCCTGTCCACGTGGCTCTTGAGTTTGTTTCCTTGCTTTAGAAGGTGCTTTAGTCTTTGTCTTAGAAGCTGAGGTTGTTTTAATGTAAAGATGTTTAGGTCTGAATACACCCTCAGAAGCCAGTGCCTGCTCAGAGGCTCCGGACCCTTTTGAGGAATTAGCGTCCGAAGCTCCAATACCTTGAGTATGCAGCAGCATGGTAGACTCCACGTGGGAATCGGTAGCTGCCTGTGACTCTAAAGTAGCGGGCGTCAGGGGCTGCGAAAGCGCCTCACTGAGAATCAGCGAACTGGCGACTGGCTTAGGAGAAGCTTCGTCATCGGTTTTGGGCCTTGGTTGTTTTTCTCTTTCCTTTTCTTTGCGTTTTTTGTAAACTCCAGGAGTCGGATGGGTATCTAACGACATTTCAGGATAATTAAATTGGCGTCCAAAATAGTTTAAAGCAAAATCATACCGATGCTTAATAGTGCGCTGGTTAAATCCAACACAAAACCGACAACCAGAAACATTGTGATCAGGGCCTAGGCAAGGAATACAGTAAGAATGAAAATCCTTATGAGTTATTTGCTTTCCACAAGGAATACAGTTATTAACTTTTTCTGACATCGGTCTGGAGCAAGAAAGAAAGTTTTCCCAACGGGGTACTTAGCTTTATTGAAGACTTCGGATCTGAAACTCAAATACGAAAATCGCAGGAGTCGGCCGACCGGCACTTGTGAACTGCTTCTGCTTCGGGCACCGCACGGCAAGAAATACTGAAGAAAATGGTGTCAGCTCCTTCTTTTATACCCCTGACGACCTGACATCAGGGAAGGGATGACAGCAGCCGACGCAGGACCCAGGACTTTGGAATTCAGGCCGGCTGAGGGCAACCTGCCAGCAGGATAACCCAAAAGTAATGACTGCAACAGTGAAACACGAAGAACATTTTCTTTAACAGGGGGTGAGAGAAGAGGGGTGGTTCAGTATTATAATGTGCTGAAATTGCAGAGGCATGAATTTTAATTGATGAGAAGGATAGGCCCTTGTGGAGCATTTCCGTTAAGTACTGAAGAATATGAGGTAAACTGGGCACCGTAGTGCCCATATCCTGGGTCTGGCCAGGAACAGTATCTTTTCCACTTTTCAGCATAGCATTTTCTAGTACTAGGTCACCTTGCTTCCAGAATGACATCTAGCACCTGCTTACTGAGGGATGCTATTGGAGAGCTCAAGGAATTAACCAGGCTGCAAGGTTCAGGGTTTGAAGCTGAGGGTGCAGAACCTGGCCCGCCTGCTAGGACAGCAGGGAAGGTGTCTGAGGTAGGTGCTATGGATCCAGCAGTATCATGCTATGCAAGAGGGGGTAACAGTGCTGGCGAGGCCAGTCTGGTGCAATAGGAATTGTCCTTGGCCTGGCCTGTTTGATCTTTAGCAGAACCTTCGAGAGGAGAGGCAGAGGGGGAAAGGTATAAACCGAGAGGCTTTCCCAGGTAAAGGACAGGGCATCCACTTTCCAAGCTTGACTGTGGGGAGTCCTTGGGCAGAATTTGTCCAAATGGTAGTTCTGGGGGGAGGCAAACAGGTCTATCTCTCGAGTCCCCCATTTGTTCCTCAAGAGGTTGAATATTTTTGGTTCTAGTTTCCATTCGTGTAGGTCCATGAGATTTCTGCTTAGGTCGTCTGCCAGTGAATTTAGCTTGCCTGGCAGGAATTAAGCTTGTAGGTGCACTTGATAGATCAAGGCTGTGTTCTACAGAGCCATGGCTAGTCTGCAGAGAGGGTGCGAGTGGGTTCCCCCCTGCTTGTTTATGTACCACATAACTGTGGTGTTGTCTGTCTTCACCAATAATTGATCTGGAAGGAAGTGGTCCTTGAAGGCTGTCAGGGAATTCTGTACAGCTAACATTTCTTTTTGGTTGATATGCAGGTGCATCTGACTCTGGTTCCATTTGCCCTGAATGCACTGCCCTGCCAAGTGAGCCCTCCATGCATAGTCTGATGTGTCTGTAGTCAGGGTTTGGGCGGCAGGGGGGTAGATTGAAAGGGAGCCCCTTGTTGAGGTGGCAGGCCTCTGCCAACCAAAGGAACTCTGTCTTTATACAAGGAATGATAGGAATCATTGATTCCAGGTCCTGAGAATGTTGACACCATACACTTTTAGATACCATTATAATTTCCTCATATGCAGTCTTGCATATGGAATTAGTAGAATGCAAGAGGCCATGAACCCCAGGGCTTGCAAAATTTTCCTTGCAGATAGCTGGGTCTTTGTGGCCAGTAGTATGAAGTAGGCTGTCAAATAAACTTGTTTCTCTGGCATGAGGTAAACCATCCGGGAAGTTGTGCTCAAGCTTGCTCCCAGGAATACAATCTGTTAGCAGGGTACCAGATGAGATTTCTTTTCATTTATGGTGTACCCCAGCGAGGTTAGAAGTTTCTTTACAAATGCCAGACATTTTAATTGTCTAATTCAGGCAGAAAGCCAAGACATGCTATCGTCCAAGTAAGAGCATATTTGAATATTCTCTGCCTGCAAAATGCAATGGCTAGAGCTAGACACTTTGTGAATACCCTGGGCGCAGTAGATAAGCCAAAGGGAAGTGCAGAGAACTGATAGTGTATGGAGCCTGCTCTGAAGCGTAGGTATTTCCCGCAAGATTCTCTTACTGGAACGTGCAGGTAAGCTTCCTTTAAGTCTAAGGTTGCCAACCAGGCATCTTTGCCTAGCATAGGAAGCAGCTGTTGAAGTATTAGCATTTTGAATTTTGGGATTACCAAAAAGGTGTTTAGAATAGAGAGGTCCAGGATAGCACGCCAGGAGCTTTCTTTTCTAGGTACCAGGAAAAGTCTTGAGTAAAAACCTTGTCCCTTTTCTTCTGCTGGGACAGGTTGAATAGCCCTGATACTTAGAAGATAGAGAACCTGCTGTTGAGCCTCTGCCCACTGATTTGGGGGTAGGTCTGACCAATCGTTTGGGGTTGGTAAGGTGTGGAAGTGGAAACTGTATCCTTGGGACACTTTATTTAAAACCCATTTGTCCTGGGTAATGAGTTCCCAGTTTTTTGCATGCAGGGCAGGTTTTCCTCCTAAGAGAGCAAGCAGTTAAGCAGGGCTTGGAAGGGTTAAGGTTAAGTCATTGTGACATTTTTACATGGGGGTTGTCTTACTACTCTTCCAGCTTTGGAAGTGGGACCCCACCCCCCGCACTGCTTAGGCCTGTGTGTAGCCTGAGATTGTAACCTAGGTAGTCTGCTGTTCCTGGGTTTGGACTGAGAAGGCCTGGAAGAGACTGGAAAGGACCAATTCTTAGAAGGCCAATACCTACTAAATCTGGGAGGCTGTACTTGCAGGAACTCTTAACAGTTTGCATAGATTTAGCTTTTTCCTCCATCTTTTTAAGGACTTCTTCTGCCTTGCTGGCAAACAGGCGGTCTTGGTTTAAGGAAGCATCCAGTAATTTAGCTTTAACATGATCTGGCAAGTTTTGCTCCTTAAGCCAAGCATGCCTTCTAAGTACAGACCCAGTGACAGCAGCCCTGCAAGATGCTTCTACAGAGTCAAAGCCACACTGCAAAGTATGTTTACCAACTTGTTCAGCAGAATGCATTAAATCCTGTAATTCTTTATGTTCAACAGTTAGGAATCAACATCATTTTCTGTTTAAGTAGTCCCATAATATGCTGCTGATACTTTAACATATGAAACTGGCAATTTAAGGCCCTAATGGCCAAAGTAGCAGAAGTGTATACCTTCTTACCCCATCTGTCCAAGGCCCTAGAATCTCTATCAGAGGGGGTAGAGGTTTTGGCAGCAGTAGCCTTAATGCCCTTTGGTCCTTGGGAAATGGTCTCTGGAAAAGCAGTAAGATTCTTGAAGAGGAACTTGTGAGAGTCAGGTACTCTGTAATACCAATCAGGTATTCTGGGAGCTGGAGGTAAAGTGTCTGGGGCCAGGCTAGATTCCAAGAAGGCATCATCTACAATGTCCAGAACAAGAGGGATAGCTAAAGGCCTGTGTGGAGGGAGGAGTAAGAATTCCCTAAGCCTCTTTTTGGAGTCAGAGTAATCCTGGCTTTCCCAGCGGAAATGCTCCCTAAGAGTGTGCAATGTTTCACCAAAAGAAAAATCTTCTGGAGGAGAAGCAGAGGGAATGGAATCCTCTGCATCAGAATCCCCATAGGTAGATAACGGCACATCCTGGTAATCAGAAGAAACAGAAATTTCAGAATCCTGATCAGAAGAATCAGAAGAAAAATCAGTTCTAGGTCTCTTAGAGGGGGAAGCCTGGCTTCCCCTAATTAAAGTAATAATAACCCCTGGATCACTTCTGGGTCCCTGCTAGACAGAGGCACAATAAATTAACAGTAAAGGGACTATATTCTGTGACCTACTATTCATAGGCACAGTCTACAAATCTAAAAGGGTGGCGAAAGCCAAACACATTCTGGCTAGACTTGTAAATGCCCTAGGGCAGATAGCCTAGTAACAACCTATGAACCTATAAGGTCTTCAGCCATTCTAAGCATTTGTGTTTTAGGCATATGGGCCTGACCATGTGGTTTGGACGTCAGTTTTCTAGGCGTGGGTCGTGTTTTAGGCCTTGATGAAGAAGACGGCGTCTGTTTAAAATGCAAATCTGTGGGACTGAATAAACCCTCAGAAGCCGTTGCCTGCACAGCGGCTCTGGACCCATCCAAGGTACAGACATCCGCAGGTTCCATAGTCAAAGAAGCATGTTGCTGCATACTGGACTCCGAATGGGTCTCAGTAGAGACCTGCAAATCTGAAGTTGCAGGTATCAGGGGCTGCAAAAGCGCTGCACTGAGTACTGGTGAACTGGCAACTAGCTTAACAGAAGTGTCGTCGTCAGTTCTGGACCTATGCGGTCTGTCTCCGTCTTTATCCTTACTTTTTTTGGAATATCGGTAGTCGGATGGCTTACCGAAACCATTTCTGGATAGTTAAACAGAGTACCAAAATAATTTGCTGCGAAAATAGACAGACGACGAATAGTTCGGGGGTTGAATAAAGCACAAAACCAACAGCGAAGGATGTCGTGGTCTGGGCCTAAGCAAGGAATGCAGTACGAATGAAAATCTTTATGAGGTATTTGCTTTCCACAGGTAAGACAATTGTTAACTTTTACTGACATCGGTTAAGAGCAAGAAAACGGATCCCCAACAGGGTACTTAGCTTTTTTCGAAGACTTTAGTTCTGAAACTTGAAAATGAAAATTTCAGGAGTCGGCCGACCGGCACTTGCGAACTGCTTCTGCTTCGGGCACTGCGCAGCAAGAAAGACTGATGTAATGGCATCAGATGCATGTTTTATACCCCTGACGACCTGACGTCATGGAAAAAGGGACAGCATCCGACGCAGGAATCCAAGCCTCTGGTATTCAGACCAGCTGAGGGCTACCTGCAGGCAGATAACCCACAAGTAATGACTGCAACAGTGAAACACGAAGAACATCACATATTAAACTTGGCTCTCGCTACCGGATTAAGCCATTTCTTAAACCAAGCCAGATTAGATATCACCAGAACTCACCTTCTATCTACTCTATTCTATGCTTCCCTAATCTTTACCATGCTTAGCAAAACTGAACTTTCCAAACTTGAATCCTGCTATAACAACAGAGCTAGGTTTGCCACCAATTCTCCACACGTCTCACCACTGTGCCTCCTTAAGACAATTGAATTGGTTAGAACTCCCCCAACAACTGACCAATACCAAACTCATTATTACTCACCACTTAGTGTACCAGTCAGACAAAATCCCAGCATTGCAACACCTAATCCAACCTTGCACACATGCTCAGCAACTCCATTCTATACATAACACACTCTTAGAAGTCTCCAAAAGCAACAATAAGGCTGGGGATTCACTCTATTCCCATCACATCTCTAAAATCTGGAACTTTATTCCCCAGCATTTCTTAAATATTACAGACATATCTCTATTCAAGAAACACCTAAAAGAATTTCTATACAGCAACTGGACCTGCTCCTGTATTAATCCAGGATAACTTCTTCTCTGTATATCTTATTCCCCATCCTGTATACTTTTCCTTACTTACCTGATTTATTCCACCCTTCTAACCCCTGTCCTCTTTTTTTTATACTAACCTGACTAAAAGGTAAACCTACTTTCTAATACCTCCTATGAAAACTAAACAACTCATTTCTTCTTGTACAATTTTTTTCTTATATCATTGTATTTAATTTCTTATTCCTATAATTTTGATGTTACATCTAAGATGCCAATTGCTCATTTGTATTTTTTTCTTTTTATATTATTGTATTTGTTCATTTTATATTTATGTGTATGTAATTTGTATTTTTGGAGCTTTTCTCCCGGGCCTCCAGTGAAAATGGGCTTACATCCAGTTGGACTATCCCGGTTAATGAATCTAAAATAAAATAAAATAAATAACTAAATAATTCCTTTAGAAAGTTGTGTACTATCGCTTTATTTATTTACAAAGGAAATGTGTAAATTATTTATTTAAAAAGTGAATTTTATTACAGAACTTTAAATGCTTATGGCTGGTGTTTTACTTAATAGCTTAAAGATTATGCACAATAATGCAAAAGTTTACTGTATGATGTCCACCTTAGGAAGGGTAGCTGCTCAATGTTAATTGTTGCCATCTATCTATTTAAAGGCTGTCTTATTTTAAGGGTAAACAGTAAGGTATGTTATTATTTTGGTATTTTTGTCTACCTGCTAGCAGCATAACAAACTTGGAAAGAAAAGGCACTTGTGCTGGAGAGTTAACATATACCCGCCATTTTGAAAAATACTGTGACAGCATACATGCCTTACATTCATGTTTGACTGCTAATAACATTTTATAACTCCTATATATTCTCTTTCAAATCCTGCTTTTTTTTTACTTAAAAGTCTCACTTCCTTTTTGCATCTTACTTCACTCTTTCAGAGGCTGAGACAAAAAAGGGTCAGTCATGATCAGAGCCCTACCCCAGTTAAATTATACATAAAATAAAATAAGATAATAACTTGTGAATGATCTTAACTCAGAAAAGGCACTCTAACTAAATAACTGAGAAAGTAAATCACCAAAGAAATGGTTGTAGCATATGGAGCACCAAAATCATACTCTGAATTCAAGATGATGAAGAAAACTTGTAGCATTTTCAGTGTTATTTGGCTCCCGTCGCAAATAGAACATAAACACTGCCAACACAAAATAGCAACAGGAAGCGAAAAATTTGAAAACTATAATACACATTTGGCTGCTAAAACTTTTTTTTGTACATGGCAGCGCAAAGTGTATTATAGCTTTTAAAGCTGCTACATAATCATATATACTAACCGCTACTTCACAGACAGTGGACAGAGTAAAGGTGGGTTACATATTTCTAAGTTGTATTACGCTTCTCATTACCTCAGTCCCCCTCCCACTTCTTTTTGCTATTTTCTGCTGTAAAACAGAGCACCTAAAGCTATGTGTACTGTAAAGACTCATGTGGTAAATACTAACTGTACTACTGCCTTTAAAGTCGTAAAACATTTGGCCCTTCTACACTTTATTTTTCTTTTTCTCTATAACTGCTAATATGCAGACGAAAGTAGAACTCCACTTACTATAAAGAAATACGGTACAGTCTCTCTCAACCATAGCCAAGTAGTTTCATCCTCTCAAAACAGATGCCCAGATTCATCTCAAGAGCTTCATATTCATTTTGCAAACATATAACAAATTGATTATGATCAGAGATTACTCACAGTCTTCTCCATCAATGTCAAGGGATGTAGCTTCGAAGCTTTTTGTGCTACAATGTGACATCTCACAAAATTGTATGTTTTGTCAAGATTATGGTTACTTGTGTAAAATTAGGTTTGAAAAAGGGGGGTCAAAAGTGCAAAATTATCATGAAGTCAAATGCTCGCCTATTTCTGCTAGTCATAGGTTCATAACATAAGTAAGTATTAGGAAATCAGTCTGCACACCATTTCAAGCCTAGCTAAGCTACAATGTAGAGTTCCTGGCTTCTGAAGTATATTTGTAAATCATTTAGGAAGTTTATACATGTAACATACTCAAGTGTGCCATTGTGGTCTTTGACAGAGTAAGGTACAACATACTGAGTGCATGCCCTTACTAAATGTGATTAAAAGCAAACAGTACTTACTATAAGGCAGTTTTCAGTGACATTAAGAATTCTTCTTAGTGCCTGTGCCATTGGCAATCCCTGCTTGTTTAGTGACCCAGACAATAGAGAACTGGCCAGGGGCAAAACAGTGTAGTCCTGAAGTTTTCCATTATTTGTTTACAAAGTTTCAAAGCTGCTCCTATTTCCTTTTTCTTTCCCTTAAATCAAAGTTAAAGTCACCTAAATGACTATCTCCACATTACTCCCCCAAAATAAGAAAATACTTTTCCATTTCTTTGTCAAACGTATAAGCATAAGCATATAAAATTATGATCCATATTACACTATTTCTTATTCTGTTCAATGTTGGTAATCCCCATAGTTTTCTCATTATAACATCTAAAACCTCAACCCCTGTACTACTTACCAGGATTAGTAGTCCATAACAAGTGCCCATTTCCTACCATCCACAAAACTTCTCTTCCCTGTACCTGTGGGGGAAAAATTTGCTCCCATAGTTTTTCCTTAACATTTCTGATGCATGACATATAATATTCCATGTTTAATTTTTTACACTATTCCAGCATAGCAAATCTTCTCCCTTCATTTTCTATACTATTAACATTTAAGGAAATCCAGGGACAAATCACCCCTTTCCTGTGTCTGAATCCCGCTAATTTTTGTTTCCTTTTCCTGTTAACTGACTAAGCTTCTAACTGAAATTTGACCTTAAGTAGCTCCCCCTTTTTACTTTAATTTTATAATGGCTAAAACCCATTTTCCTGTAAAATTCCTCTTTTTCAGTTTTGTTTGCAATCCCCTCATTTGCTCAGTTCAAGTCCCATTTCTTCTTCCTGTCCTACTTTTGCTCTTCCTCATCTATTTCCAGGTATTTCCATTATGCTACACATTTTCTGTTAAAACAATTAAAAATTCTTGTCTCTGTCATTACTCTGCCTCTCTGCCACACAATCAGTCCATCGTTGTTCCTCTTTAATACAACTAGTGCACATTCATTTTGATTTTTTTTGTGCAACATGACACCATTCCCCACACTGTGTCATGTTTTACTACATTCATTAAGTGATTTTCATCACCACAACAATTAAAAATACTTAATAATGCCCTTTTCAGAAACAGTACCAGTTCTAAACTGCTGCAATATTACCTTTCTTTAACTGTTTCTAGTAGGGCAAGCACATACAACTTCCAAAGACAAATGCTTTTATTTTTTCCCTCCACTTTAAGCAAAAAAATCTGTTTCAAAAGTTCTTACTGAGCGCACAGCACTGGTGTAAACCCAGTGATTCTACCACTCTGTCCCAAATATCATACTTACTGATTACTGTGCACTTTTTTTAAATAAAACCTGACAGTTGGGACATTTTTTAAGGAAATCCTTCTTTAATAACAATAACTTGTTAATCAGATAGGTCCACTGGACACACAGTCCCTTTTTCAGGGTTAACCTAGGAGCAATGTCTAATTAAGTGATTTGCTCAAGATCACACAACCGTTTTGTTTTTCTTGCTCCTTCAATGCAGCAGCACAGCTTTGTTTCACTTACTGTGTTGCCTGACTCTCTACAATGAGCCAAGCATGTCCCTCATCCTACAGCTCCTTTTATGCACTCATCCTTTGTTGCCTCCTGCTGGCCACTGACAATACTGCACAGTTTCATTCTCCATGTATACATTTTTCCACTGCCTCTGCCCAGGAAAGAGCACTCTGGTCATTTGCCTCTTTTCTGCCATCATCTCCTTTAGGGTTTCTGTATTAAGCCCACCCTCTGAGAACTCCAGACTTGAATCTGCATATTTTCCTCTGTGCTACGTACAGACTGTATACGTACATGACTTTCTATTTTCATCTACCATCCAAGCTCTCTCGGCAGCACACTGTCCTCCAATGAGGTTTGCTCCTTCATCTCCATGCTCTCACAGGAAGGGCATAAAGGGTTCCGAATGAAGACAGAAAATCAGCAAGAAAAGGAGAGTAGTATTGCTGGAAATGAAATCATCCTCAAGTTTTGGTGAGTACCTCCATGAGGTGGACCCCATTCTTACAAAATCTCACCAAGATGATGCTGATATACAGACTTTACATAGCATTTGTCATGGACAGAAGTAAGTTAAAAAAATAAAAAACACATCTGGTGCACAAGTCCCAGGATAAAAAAAAAAGTGCCTGATCTTGCTATGCACACTTGTGCCAGGACTGGAAAAAGTGGCAGTAGAATCCTCAAGACACGGAAAAAGAAGTTATATGCTCACCATAATGTTCTATCTGTGTTGTCCATTTTCATTCTTCCTCAACTGCTGGGTTTGGATCTGCTCTTTGGATTCAACTTGGCAGTTACTTTAGCTCGTGGCCACCAAAAAACTCTCAAGTTTGTCCCTTTCCCATAAGGCACCAACCACTAACACAACTCAGATCTTGTTTGCTGTTTGACAAAGTAGGAAGTACTATTATAAAGTTCTTAACAGAAGAAACCCTATCTGGAGCTAAACATGAAAGACAGTGGTGTCCTTATAAACTCTCATTCTTCCAGAAATCAATTATGAAAAAGCTTGGGGGTTTGTGGGTGAGAGCTGAGGAAGAATGAAAATGGACAGCACATATGGAACATTATGGTGAATACATAACTTCTTTATCTGATGTTGTCAAATTTCATTTTATCCTCAATTGTTGGGACACAGTCCCCACCTACCTAAATTCCTGGATGGACTCTAAGGAAGGACATTCCTGAACACAGCTGAGGCTGCTTTTCCATCTGAGACCAGATCTAGTTTGTAATGAGTAATAAGGGTATGAGGATTGGCCAAAGTTGCAGCAGCACATATTTCATTAATGGAAGCTCTAGATAGAAACACTGAAGCAGCAGACATGGACCTAGTTGAATGAACTCAAAGGTCTTGGTAAGGATACACCCAATATGTTGTAGATAAATGACATGCAATCCATTAGTCATCTGGCTAGATTTACCTTAGGAACTGATTTGCCCAATTTATAATCTGCAAAGCAAACAAATAAACGATCTGTCTTCCTAATTATCAAAAATACCTGAGTGGTGCATCTATTCACAAATCTTGAACTATCTAATAACCAACAATATTCTATCCAACACTCAGCATGGTTTCTGTCCTTATTACACTACCACCTCCCTTGTTACCTTTACTAAAATTATTAGCCACCATTGCAATGATGGCAGCTTCGTTTCCTCCAGTTTTCTTGATCTGTCCAAAACGTTTAATAATATCTCCCACTCTACACTCAACTACACTCTCAGAACTTAAACTTAGCCATTCTGCACTAACTTTGTTTCAGCAATATCTAACTGGATGGCAACAATATCACTCTTCATTACTGCCTGTAACCTTGGGAGTTCCACAGGGATCTATTCCACGCCCTCTCCTTTTTATTATCTTTACTAACAATCTTCAAATGGCTACCCCCACTTGTCCCCATAATTCATTATGCGGATGACTCAACCCTGTTTGTGCCACCACAACACTACAAAAACAAAAAAAAAATCATCCAGCAGTCATTTAATGCCGTGGAATCTTGGCTAAACAATGCAAAACTTATACTTAACCCAAACAAAACAAAACTCGTGCTCTTCTATCCATCTAGAACTGCAGACACCACTCTCCATTCAGTATCTCATCATTAAACCATACAATTACTTCTCCAGTTTCCCAAACAAAATTACTTGGAGTGGTCATTGACCATAACATAAAATTTGACATACACATATCACAGACCATAAAAAAAGTTCACAAAAAAATAGGGACCCTGTACAGAAATCAACACTTTCTAAATAAATCTTCAAAGGCCACTATAACAAGAAAAAGAAGTTATGTACTCAGCATAACATTCTATCTGAGTAGTTATACTTCATTTTTCTGCAACCTGCGGGTATACGGATCCGTATCAGATCCGAGCCGGCAACTTTTTTTCTAGCATCTGTTCCAAGCTCCGAGCTCCTCCCCTTACCCATAATGCCCTACCATCTCCTATCTTCCCTCTGATAGAGTCTGCTGCAACTAAAAACATAAGCAACTCAGCCCAATGAACCAAACCTGAAAAGACAGGACAAGGTCTGGGGGATGGAGGGAGGGAATGTTGCAGAAAAATGAAGTATAACTACTCAGATGGAACGTTATGGTGAGTACACAACTTCTTTATCTGAAGTAGTTAACTTCATTTTATCTGCAACCTGTGGGACAGAGTCCCCAGCTACTCCAATTCTGGGAGGCCCTTATGGAAGGATATTCCTGAGAACCGCAGAGCCAAAGGATGCTCTACCCCTAGAAATCAGATCTAATTTGTAATGGGAAATGAAGATATGTGAATTGGCCAAGGTCGCTGCTGCACAAATGCCGTCCAAAGGCACCCTAGCCCAAAAAGCAGCAGAAGTTGCCATGAACCTGGTAGAGTGAGCCTTAACAATACCAAGAGGAGATAAACCTTTTGCTTTGTAGGCATGTGAAATGAAAGAGTGATCCATCTGGCCAAAGAAACTTCAGAAATGATTTGGAAAAGGAAACAAACAACTGGTCAGTCTTGCAGAAAGACTTTGTTCTATGAAGATAAAAACTAAGCTGTCTATGAACATCTAACAAATGAAGTTTGGATTCACCTTTATTTTGGAAGTTAGGGAAGAAAACGGGCAGATTAATGGATTGGTTTATGTTTGCTTCAGATGCCACTTTGGGTAAGAAGGAAGGATTAGTATGGAGAGAGACCCTATCCTTGTGGAAGACCAAATACGGAGGAAAGGCAGACAGAGCCTGAAGCTCAGAAACCCTCCTAGCAGATGTAATGGTGACTAGGAAAGCGGTCTTCCAGGATAAAAATTTTGAATCCACCGAAGCTGCAGGTTCGAAAGGAGGAGCCACCAATGCCTGTAAAACAAAGGTAAGGTCCCAAGGAGGCACTGAATCCTTGACAGGTGGACATAACAGAAAAGTATCTTTAAAAAAAGCCTTACACAGCCTAGAGGAGGCTAAGGCAATGTTGTCTTCACCAACAAGAAAATTAGAAATGGCTGCCAACTGTACTTTCGCTGTGGAGGAACTAACTCCTTGCTGAAAAATGACAGACAGGAAATCTAACACCGCTGGAAGAGGGGCTGTAAAGGGATCTAGTTTTCTCTGTGAGGCCCAAATGGAAAAGCGCTTCCATTTACTGCGATAAAGTTTCCTAGTGGAATCTTTAAGAGAAGCCACCAGAAAGTACAGTTGTGTACCTACCATAAATGTAGATGTTCGAGTGTATTCACTGTTGCAGTCAATACAATTGGGTTATCCTGCTGACAGGCTACCCACATTCGGTTATCCTGCTGGCAGAATACCCGCAGTCAGTTATCCTGCTGGCAGGCTACCCGCAGTCAGTTATCCTGCTGGCAGGCTACCCGCAGTCAGTTATCCTGCTGGCAGGCTACCGCCAGTCAGTTATCCTGCTGGCAGGCTACCCGCAGTCAGTTATCCTGCTGGCAGGCTACCCGCAGTCAGTTATCCTGCTGGCAGGCTACCCGCAGTCAGTTATCCTGCTGGCAGGCTACCCGCAGTCAGTTATCCTGCTGGCAGGCTACCCGCAGTCAGTTATCCTGCTGGCAGGCTACCCGTAGTCAGTTATCCTGCTGGCAGGCTACCCGCAGTCAGTTATCCTGCTGGCAGGCTACCCACAGTCGGCCAGAGTTCCAAAGTCTAGGTCCGGCGTCAGTTGATGGAACCTCCTCCCTGACGTCAATGCGCCAGGGGTATAAAAGATGCAGCCGACATCATTGTCTTCAGTTTTTCTTGCCAAAGATGTCAGGTGCCCCCAAAGGGGAAGGCTAATTTATGCCAATAAACATGCATGCAGTAAAGTAAACTCTTCCTTCATCTACAAGCAAATACACCACATAGGTTGTATAGAATAGAGAAGTACAAGATAAGTCCCAGTAAGGTAAAAAGGGGGATGGTGGGAGGGTAACCTGGACTGCAACAGTGAATACACTCGAACATCTACATTTATGGTAGGTACACAAAGTACAGTTGTGTACCTACCATAAATGTAGATGTTCGAGTGTATTCACTGTTGCAGTCATTACACTTGGGTTATCCTGCTGGCAGGCTACCCGCAGTCGGCCTGAATTCCAAAGTCCTGGTCCGGCATCCGTTGCTGTCACCTCTTCCCTGGCGTCCGTGCGCCAGGGGTATACAAGATGCAGCAGATGCCATTTTCTTCAGTTTTTCTTGCCCCAGATGTCAGGTGCCCCAAAAGGGTAGGCTAGAAACATTGCTTATAAAAAGCATGCACTAAAATAAACAATACCTTTATCTACCAGCAAATACACCACACAGGTTGTATAGAAAAGAGAAGTACAGATACGTCCCAGCAAAGAAAGGGGGATGGTGGGTGGGTAACCTGGACTGCAACAGTGAATACATTCGAACATCTACATTTATGGTAGGTACACAACTGTACTATGTTCGTGTTTCACTGTTGCAGTCATTACACTTGGGTTGAATCCCAAAGCTGAGGTTGGGCGGCTGGGTCTAAATAGGATTAGGAGAGGCTATGAGGCCCTGCAGAACTGCAGTGGCAAAGCCTACTCTGGATTTAGAGTAAAGAGGTAAGTGGTAGTGCTTGGTAAAAGTGTCTACTGAAGTCCAAGTTGTAGCCTCCAAAGTATCCTTGGTTGGTACTCCTCTGAGGAAGGCTGCTGCCCTGGTCGAATGTGGCCTAATGCCCTTAGGCACTGATTTGCCATGTTGTGAACAGCAAAAACGAATGCAGTGTCCTATTTATTTTGAAACAGTCTGCTTTGAGATAGCCTTTCCTTATGATCCTGCAGCATATGCCACTAAAAGTTGATCAGTCTTTCTGAAAGCTTTAGTTTTGTCCAAGTAGAAGTGTAGCTGTCTGTGTATGTCCAAAGAATGCAGAAGTCTCTCACCTTTATTCTGGGGATTTAGATAAAAAGCAGGCAAATGAATGGTTTGATTAAGAGCCACACTTGATACTACCTTTGGCATAAATGTTGGGCTTGTCCTTAGAGAAACCCTGTCTGGATGGAAAATGATAAAAGGTTCCACAGCCATTAATACCTGTAACTCTGAGACTCTTCTTGCTGAAGTTATTGTTAGGAGCAGAGCTGTTTTCCATGATAAGAATTTGGCTGACTCAAAAGGAGGCAAGGTGAGCTTTTCCAAGACAAAATTGAGGTCCCATGTAAGTATCGGTTCTCTCCTTGGGGGTCTTATGTTTGTGGCTCCTTAGAGGTACTGCCTTAGCAGTGGATGTGAAAAAATAGGTGGTTCCGTATTGTAATGAGCTGAAATGGCAGAGGCGTGGACCTTAATTGATGAGAAGGATAGGCCTTTGTCCAGCATCTCAGGTACTGTAAAATCTGAGGAATATTTGGAACAAGCGGGTCAATTCCTTGTGCCTGGTTCCAAGCACAGAATCTCTTCCATTTTTCTCCATAGGAGTTTCTGGTGCTGGGCATCCTGGCTTCCAAAATAACATCCATAACTGCTTTTGAGAGAGGTGTGTTCTGAGTGGTTATATTATTCACCATGCAGCCAGATTTATGATTCTGAGTTGGCTGTGCAGCATCTGATTGTTTTGTTGGGTCAAAAGATGAGGAATTTGAGGTAAAGTCCAGGCTGGGCCTTGAGACAAGCTCTTTAGGACTGGGTACCAGTGCTGGTGTGGCCAGTCTGGGTTTGGCTTCTCTTGTCTGACCTTTAGGAGTACCTTGGGGAGGAGAGGCAGTGGAGGAAAGGCATATACTGTAAGGGTTTTCTAGCTAAATGATAGAGCATCCACCTTCCATGCTTGTTTGTGATAAGTCCTTGTGCAGAATCTCTGTAGTTGGCAGTTGTGAGGGGAGGCAAACAGATCTATATCTGGGCATCCCCATTTCCTTGTTATCATGTTGAAGACTTGTGGATCTAGTTTCCACTCATGAGAGTCCATGAGGTGTCTGCTTAGTTTGTCTGCCAGAGTATTTGTCTTTCCTGGCAGGAATTGTGGTTGCAGATGCACTTGATAAGTCAATGCTGTGTTCCACAAAGTAATGGCTTGCCTGCAGTGGGGGTAGAAATGTGTGCCCCCTTACTTGTTTATGTACCACATGACTGTAGTATTGTCCGTCTTTAGCAACAGTTGTCCTGGATGGAGTAGATCCTTGAAAGCTATCAGGGCATTCTGTACAGCTAGCATCTCTTTTTGATTGATATGAAGATGCATTTGGCTTGCGGGCCACGTGCCCTGAATACATTTTCCTGCCATGTGTGCCCCCCCAGGCATAATCCGATGCATCTGTTGTTTGCGTATGCCTGGCTGTGGGTAAAGTGAATGGCTGTCCCATGTTGTGGTGACAGGCCAGTGCCCACCATCGAAACTCCTGTTGCAGGCAGGGAATGAGGGGTAATTAACGCTTCCAGGCTGTGGCAATGTTGAGTCCAAACACTTTTTAGATACCATTGTGGCTTCCTCATATGCAGTCTTGCATATGGAATTAGCAGAATGCAGGATGCCATGAAGCCCAAAGCCTGCAGAAATTTTCTTGCAGGTAACTGGGTTTTTGTTGCCATCTTTTCGAAGTAAAAAGTCAGTTGCCTTTGTTTGTCTGGCGTGAGATAAGCCATCTGGGCAGTTGTATTTAAGCTTGCACCCAGGAATATTATCTCTTGAGAGGGTACTAGTTATGATTTATTTTCGTTTACTGTGTACCCTAGGCAAATTAGTAATCTTTTTACAAACGCCAGATGCTTTAGTAGAATGTCCTTGCTCTCTGCTTGAATAAGGCAGTCGTTCAAGTAGGGATATATTTGAATTCCTCTTTGTCTGCAAAATGCAATTATTGGTGCCAGGCATTTTGTGAAGACCCTGGGCGCAGTAGATAAGCCAAAGGGCAGTGCAGAGAATTGGTAGTGCAATGAGCCAGCTATGAATCTGAGGAATCTTCTGCAAGATTGTCTGATTGGGACATGCAGGTATGCCTCTTTGAGGTCCAAAGTTAAGCATGGGCAGAAGTTGCTGCAGTGTCAACATTTTGAATTTTGGAACGTCCAGAAAAGTATTTAGAATAGACAGCTCCAGTATTGGTCTCCAAGCTTTGTCCTTTCTGGGTACCAAGAAAAGCCTTGAGTAAAATCCTTTTCCCTGCTCTTGCTGTGGTACTCGCTGAATAGCCCTCATGTCCATGAGAGATGAAATTTGCTTTTGTGCCTCTGCCCATTGATTGTGTGGCAGGTCTGGCATACCTTTTGCCTTTGGAAGGGTGTGAAAGTGGAACCTGTAGCGCTGAGAAACAATATTCAGTACCCATTTGTCCTGGGTGACCATGTGCCAATTTTGTGAAAAAAGTGCTAGCTTCCCCCCTAAGGGTGCTGCCAAAAGAGAAGTGCTTGGCATTGGCAGTGGGAAGTAATTGGGACTGTTTTCTGTATGGTTGTGATTGGTCTTCTCCGCTTTTGGAGGTAGAAGCACCCCATTGTTTAGGCCTGTATGAGCCTTGGGGCTGAGATCTGCCTCTAGTGCGTCTGTATCTGCCTCTTTGTGGCCTGTCTGACACTGGAAAGGACCAATTCTTAGAAGGCCAGTTCCCGCTAAATCTGGGTGGCTGAACCTGTAAGAAATACTTTACTGCCTGCATAGATTTCGCTTTATCCTCCATTTTCTTTAACACCTCTTCTGCCTTAACACCAAACAAAGTATCATGCTTTAATGGAGCATCCAATAATTTTGCTTTAACATGATCAGGCGATTCTGTTCCTTTAACCAAGCATGCCTCCGAATGACAGAGCCTGTAATAGCGGCTCTGCAAGAGGCCTCTAGTGAATCAAAACCACATTGCAAAGTATGCTTTCCCACTTGTTCAGCTGCATGCAATAAATCCTGCATTTCCTTGTTTTCAGGACATTCAGAGTTTGTCAGCGTTTTCTGTTTTAGCAGAGACATTAGGTATTGCTGATATTTAAGCATATGAAACTGGCAATTTAAAGCCCTTACAGCCAAAGTAGTAGAGGTGTAAACTTTTTTACCCTATCTGTCCAGAGCTCTAAAATCCCTATCAGAGGGGAAAGGGTTTTTTGCAGTTAAAGCCTTGACCCCTTTGGGACCCTGAGATACAGTTTCTGGGTCAGCAGCAGGGTTTTTATATAGAAATTTATGTGAATCCGGAACCCTGTAGTACCTATCTGGCTTAACTGGTGCAGGGGGTAAAGAGTCAGGAGACAGACTGGACTCTGAAAATACATCATCTACAATGTCTAGTACAGGCGGAATAGCAAGAGGTCTGTGTAGAGGCAATAAAAGAAAATCTCTGAGCCTTTTCTTAGATTCTGAATAATCTTGGCTCTCCCAGTAAAAATGCTCCCTCATGGTGATGAGAGGCTGAAGGGATAGAGTCTTCAGCATCAGAGTCCTCATAGGGAGGAAGAGAGTATTCCTGTTTTGAAGAGGAGTCAGAAAAAATGGAAACCTGATCAGAGGAATCATATTCAGTGTCTTGCCTAGGTCTTTTATCAGGAGGGGGATGGGAAACCCTGATCAAAGTAATTAGGTCTTTGGCCATTTTTGAGCATCTGTTTCTTAGGCTTTGATTTCCTGTCCTTGCCTATTCAAGTGGTACAGTGTGAAACATTTTCTGCTTAAAAACCTCAGCTTTGGCCGGCTAAGAACTTGCTATATTCAACTGGATGTATAAGAGAATTTAAGTACCTTTATCTGCTCTTTTTTCAAAAATACAGTATTTAAATTGATTTTAACTGTGTGGAAGGAATATTAGCTGAACTGGAAGTTAGTCAGTGTTTGCTGAATTTTGTTATTTGCTAGTAATTACAGGTGTGGGGTAGTCACATTCTTTGATTTCCTGTCCTTGCCTATTTAAGTGGTACAGTGTGAAATATTTTCTGCTTAAAAACCTCAGCTTTGACGGCTAAGAACTTGCTATATTCAACTGGACGTATAAGAGAATTTAAGTACCTTTATCTGCTCTTTTTTTTTCAAAAAATACAGTATTTAAATTGATTTTAACTGTGTGGAAGGAATATTAGCTGAACTGGAAGTTAGTCAGTGTTTGCTGAATTTTGTTATTTGCTAGTAATTACAGGTGTGGGGGTAGTCACATTCTTTGATTTCCTGTCCTTGCTTATTTAAGTGGTACAGTGTGAAATATTTTCTGCTTAAAAACCTCAGCTTTGCCGGCTAAGAACTTGCTATATTCAACTGGACGTATAAGAGAATTTAAGTACCTTTATCTGCTCTTTTTTTTCAAAAATACAGTATTTAAATTGATTTTAACTGTGTGGAAGGAATATTAGCTGAACTGGAAGTTAATCAGTGTTTGCTGAATTTTGTTATTTGCTAGTAATTACAGGTATGGGGGTAGTCACATTCTTTGATTTCCTGTCCTTGCCTATTTAAGTGGTACAGTGTGAAATATTTTCTGCTTATTGGCCGGCTAAGAACTTGCTATATTCAACTGGACGTATAAGAGAATTTAAGTACCTTTATCTGCTCTTTTATTTTCAAAAAATACAGTATTTAAATTGATTTTAACTGTGTGGAAGGAATATTAACTGAACTGGAAGTTTTGACTCTGCTCTTCAGTTAGTCCCACCCACCCTCCCTGTTTTTGTTTTGGTGTTAATCTTAGTGGCCTTGCAACTGCCCGCCCCTCTTGTAAATTTGTGTTTGGATACTCCTTCTGGGCCCATCTCATTTGCTCACTCAACTGAGTGCAGTGAGATCATATTCTGATTTCAGGCACTCCTACTGTGTACAAAGAGAGCATCTGGGAAACAGAAAAAAAAAAAAATTTTAAGTTTGTTTCCAGCCTTTCCTGTTAAGTGGTATAGACTATTTGTAGGCTTCCGAGCCCCCAAGCCCTTCTGTGTTGGAGGGAAGCCTTCTAGCTTAGTTTTTTTTTTCTTATAACTAGCCAGTTTTCTAGTTTCAGCACTCAAATCTGTTTCTTTGATCTCAGCGCTTGTTCAGAAAAAAAAAAAAATTTCATCTGCTTTTACTGTACTTGTGTGTCTACCTACTTTTTTTACTTTTGCATCATCTTAAAAGTACTCAATTGTATTTATTACTGCTTGGTGTAACTCATTCTAAGCCTTTTGATTTAAACACTTGGGCTTCGGACCAGTTGTTTTGCACTGAGAAGGTTTGTGGTCTGCACTGTAGTGGCAGAACAGGTAGCTTACATCCTTCTAGGTTGGGAACTGCTGATTGAGGGCTCAGTGTCTGTTATTCTAAAAGTGTATTAATTCTGGTTTAAGCACTTGGGCTTTCAGGCCAGTTATTTTACATTAAGAGGGTTCGTGGTCTGCACTCTTGGGGGAGGAGAGGCTGGACTCTGCCCTTCTGAGCTGGGAATTTCTGCTTGAAGGCTTATAGTGCATGCATATCTGAACTGCTTCTTACTGAAGTTGGTGCGCCTTGTTTGCTGTGGCATAGACTGGATTCGGGCTTGCTGGATCTAGCTTTGTTTGTGTAACTTGAGCACTAATCCAGGCATTCTCTAAAGTATTCGATTGAATTTATTACTGCTTGGTAGTAACTTGATTAAAGTGTAGCTATCATTCTAAGTCTTTTGGATTAAGCACTTGGGCTTCAGACCAGTTGTTTTACATTAGGAAGGTTTGTGGCATGCACTGTGGTGGCAGGACAGGTAGCTTTCATCCTTTTAAGTTGGGAACTGCTGATTGAGAGCCCAGTGTCTGTTATTCTTAAAGTGTATTAGTTCTGGTTTAAGCACTTGGGCTTCAGGCCAGTTATTTTACATTAAGAAGGTTTGTGGTCTGCACTCTTGTGGGAGAAGAGGCTGGACTCTGCCCTTCCGAGCTGGGAATTTCTGGTTAAAGGTTTATAGTGCCTGAATATTTGAACTGTATCTTACTGAAATTGGTACACCTTGTTTGCTGTAGCATAGACTAGATCCAGGCCTGCTGAATCTAGCTTTGTTTATATGCTTGTTGTTTGTTTGCTTGTTATTTCCCTGGAACGCTAATTCCATCTAATACGCGGCTTCTTAGCGCTTCTGTGGATCACTAGTTATATCTGCATTGCTTACTGTACTTATTTCCTTGTTTCACTTGAAAGAAAGTTACTGTTTGTCGTTTTTGCATTTAAGTTACCTGTAACACATTGCACTTAAGTTACCTGGCACTTGCTCACTAAAGCAATTATATAAGTCAGCACTAAAAATTAAAAGCACTACACCCTCACTCCCCATTGGCCCTGGTTTTCAATTATTAAGGAATTCCCAATATTATTCTAGCATGTCCAAAGGTCAGTTGTCATTCTCCTCTCCGGTCCAGCTGGTGAATCTGGGAATCTTGAGGCAATGTTACAACTGTCTCATGTACACAGACAACCCTCTCCTCCTCCCAACAAATTCCAACACATGTGAGAGATGCAACCATATAGGCAAACTGGAGGCTAAGCTCTCTCAACTCAGTACTGGCATAACCAGTCAGGAGGAGAAGGAAACCACACTCACTACAATTCCAGTCTCACACAGACCTACCACGACAGCAAACCAAACACATAATCAAACAAACACATACTCGGAGGCTCTAAATAAAGATCTGCCGAAGCAGCAGAGACCTCCAAAGCAGACACCCAAGCAGCCGCTACCCCAAAACAAAACATGTGCAACACATATCTCACAAAGCCAGTGTGCCAAACAGTCACAGCCCTTAAGACTAAACAACACACCTGATACACTTGTAATAGGTGACTCTATCGTCAGACACACTGACGTCCCGCTCACCAGGCTGAACAAGGAGAGGGTCATGGTGAGCAGCCTGTCGGGTGCTAGGATCCGCCACATAATACAAACACTCAGGTCACTCCAAGGCAAGTACAAATATGACTCATTGTCCATGCTGGTGTGAATGACCTGAGACGTACCTCCCTGGACTACATGAAAAGAGACATAAAGGAGCTCTCTGAGCATGTAGCCCAGGCCGGTATGACCCTGACCTTGAGTAGCATCTTACCCTCACCAAGAATGATGCCACAGTATGAAGACAAGATGATCAATTTCAACAATTGGCTTAAGTACTGGTGTCATTCAAAGGGGATCCAATGCCTGTCAGCTTGGGATGATATGCTCGACAAGCCACGATGCTTCGCTAGGGAAGGCTTGCACCTGTCACCCCTGGGCTTTCGGATATTGGCAAAGGCTCTTGCTACCCACATAGTGCCTTTTTTAGGCAAGGCTCAAAAGACAAACCCACCTCCATAGGTATCACAAGGGATAAGAAACTAAGAGTAATGCTACTCAACGCCAGAAGTCTAAACCTCAAGATGCACGCACTCGAAACTCTCCTTAGCATGGAGAACATCGATATCTGTACAGTAACAGAAACCTGGTTCAAGGCTCCCGAGAGCACCCCAGCACTACCAGGTTATACCTCATACCATGCTTTTCGGCCCTAAAACTTGGACCGAACCACAAAAGGAGGGGGAGTATCGATATTCATCAAAGATACCCACACCTCCAGGTTGGTGGCCAAGCACGAAGCATCAGAGACTATCCATGTGCAACTAACAGTGGGTAAAACTGCCTTCCAGTTTATAGCCTGCTACAGACCACCCTCCCAAACCCAGGAACCCCACTCGGTCTTCCTGAGAACACTAGAAAATATGAAGGTCTCTCCAAACACCATTATATTGGGACTTCAACTACCCAAACATAGACTGGGAGCATTACTCTAGCTCCAACACCTAGCCCAAAGGTTCCTAGAATTTATAAACTCAAATGCTATGGAACAACTTGTTACCACTCCCACAAGAGGGGAAAACATACTGGACCTGATCATCACCAACATGGGGACTCTATGCTCCAGACCAGAAGTGTATCCTCACTGGTAAGATCAGACCATAAACTAATCTCACTGGATATTCACATCCGACCCCACCCCTGCCCAGAAAACCACAGTGAAAAACTTCTCTAAAGCAAATTTCACACTCCTCAAAACTGAGGTGGAATCCTTCAAAGCCCCCGGGCCTGTGGAAAATACAGCCCAGACCGCAGAATCCTTTATAAATACATTCTATGAACACCTTCAGGAATGCATGGATCATGCGATCCCAAATAAAACCAAGACCCAATCCTCCAAAGGCAGACGTCCTGTCTGGTGGACCCCAGCCATAAACAAACTATACAATAGAAGGAGGAAGCTACTAAATGATGGAGCAAAATCCCAAAAAGGGAAGGCATCACTGACCAGTATTAGCAAAAAACTACGGGCACACATAAAATTGTCTAAGGCCAGCTTCGAGAGAAAAATTGCACAGGACACTAAGGATAATCACAAGGCTTTCTTTAGTTATGATAGGAACCTGGGTGGTAATTCCCAGATATGCTCAGAATTAGTCCAAAATGACAAAAAATACACCAAACCCACAGACATTGCCAACATCCTAGCTGACAGGTTCAGCTCAAACTCCCCCCCCCCCACCAAAAGGGCAAATATCTATCCCAGCAGAGTTCTGCCCCCCTGACATCTCAGATGCTCAGGTAAGAGCCGCCCTCTCCAAAGTAAAAAAACACAGCATCAATGGGACCAGATGGTGTCCCGGGCTACATCCTACATGAACTCCAAGAAGAGCTAAACCCAAACATAAAACTACTGTTCAATCTCAGCCTTACTACAGGATATGTGCCCAAAGAGTGGTGTACAGCAACAGTGGTCCCTCTCCATAAAAGTGGTGCCTCAATGGATCCTGGAAACTATCGCCCCATAAGCCTGACTAGCTTGGTCTGCAAAGCTATGGAAAGGATCTTCATGGACCTCATAAATAAATATATTGGGGACCTACAAACACTGGATCCTACCCAGTTCGGCTTTGTTAAGGGCAGATCCTGCCTCTTAAACCTGGTTGATTTCTTTGAAACAGTCACCAAGGCCATTGACGAGGGGAAGGTGGTCCACACAGCCTACCTGGACCTCGCAAAAGCCTTCGATACAATACCCCACTCGGCCATTATAGATAAGCTCACCAGCTTAAATATAAACCCCTATGTCACTAGATGGATTGCAAACTGGCTCAAGGACAGAACCCACATGGTTAGAATTGCTGGAGCTATGTCAGACTCCAAACCAGTTACAAGTGGTGTCCCACAAGGCTCAGTCCTGGGACCTCTCTTGTTCGGTATATATTTCGGGGAGGTACAGGCCAACACGGAAGGAGGGTGGGGGACCAGGTTGGCGGATGACTGCAAACTGAGTGCCATAACCGACGCTCCAGCCGACACAAGCATCCTCCAAAAGGGCCTCATAGAAACAGACAACTGGTGCCAGAGCCATGGCCTCAAGCTAAATGCCAAAAGTGTATAGTCATCCCTTTGGCAAAACAAAGTGCCCACAAATTACCACATAGGTGGTAATCCATTAAGTACAGAAGAAGTAATTAGGGACCTGGGGACCCAAGTTGATAGCAATCTCTCATTTGACAACCACGTGGCCAAAGTGGTTAGAAAAACATTTTATATAGCCCACCTAATCATGAAGGGATTCACATCTAGATCAGGGGAGGTCATCGTGCCTCTTTACTCATCCCTCATCAGGCCCATAATTGAGTACAATGCCCCTTTTGGGATGTACCTTACCAGACACCTGCAGCAACTGGAAAGACCCCAAAAGTACCTCACCAAGAGGATTAAAGGGCTCAAGCAGATGCCATATGCTGCCCGGTTAAAGAAACTCCAGCTCTACTCAGTGGCATACCGCCTGTTCAGAGGTGATCTGTGCCTGACGTATAAAGCCACGTCCAACCCGGAATTAATGGACATGCTGTACCTCAGAAAATCCAAATCCCATCGAGCTACGCGCTCGAGAGACTTGAACCTCAGTACTGAAATAAATAGGACATGCTGGAGGGACAGATTCATAACCCAGAGGCTCCCTTCACTCTGGAATAAAATCCCAGTCCAGGTTAGGCAGAGTCCCTCATTGACTCTCTTCAAGAGGAATCTTGATGAGTGGATGGGAGATCGTATGTTTACCCCGGGTATTACTTCTGTGTTACTGTTAGACAGAGGCACAGTATACTAACCTCGAAAAAGGGCATAGCAAAATAAATTTAAAATGGGTGGCGAAAGCCAAACACATTCTGGCTAGGCTTATAAATGCCCTAGGGCAGATAGCTTAGTATGAACCTATGAACCTATAATGACTGCAACAGTGAAACACAATGAACATCTGTACTATGTTCATCGTGTTTCACTGTTGCAGTCACTACAATTGGGTTGAATACCAAAGCTAAGGTTGGGAGGCTGGTGCTAAATAGGATTAGGAGAGGCTATGAGGCCCTACAGAACTGCAGTGGCAAAGCCTGCCCTGGACTTAGAGTAGAGAGGTAAGTGATAGTGCTTTGTAAAAGTATGCACTGAACTCCAAGTTGCAGCCTCTAAGATGTCTTTGGTTGGTACTCCTCTGAGGAAGGCTGCTGAAGTGGCTGCTGCTCTGGTTGAATGTGGCCTAATGCCCTTAGGCACTGATTTGCCATGCTGTGAATAGCAGAAATGAATGCAGTGGCCTATCCACTTTGAAATAGTCTGTTTTGAGATAGGCTTTCCTTGTGATCCTGCAGCATATGCTACTAGAAATTGTCCAGCCTTTCTGAAAGCTTTGGTTCTGTCCAAGCAGAAGCATAGCTGCCTGTGAATGTCCAAAGAATGCAGAAGTCTCTCACCCTTATTCTGTGGGTTTGGATAAAAAGTAGGCAAATTAATTGTTTGGTTAAGGGCCACACTCGACACTACCTTAGGCACAAATGTAGGGTTTGTCCTTAAAGAAACCCTGTCAGGATGCAAAATGATAAAAGGTTCCACAGCCATGAGTGCCTGTAACTTTGAGACTCATCTAGCGGAGGTAATTGCTAGGAGCAGAGCTGCTTTCCAGGATAAGAATTTTATACCAGCTGCAGAGGCTGGCTCAAACGAAGGCAGTGTGAGTTTTTCCAAGACATAGTTGAGGTCCCACGCAGGTACTGGTGCTCTCCTTGGAAGTCTTATGTTTTTGGCACCTCTGAGGTACTGCCTTAGTAATGGATGAAAAAAAATAGGTGGTTCTGTATTGTAATGAGCTGAAATGGCAGAGGTATGAATTTTAATTGATGAAAAGGAAAGGCCTTTATCCAGCATCTCAGTTAAGTATTGCAAAATCTGAGGAATATTTGGAACAGTCGTGTCAATACCTTGTGCCTGGTTCCAAGCACAGAATCTCTTCCATTTTTCTACATAAGATTTTCTGGTTCTAGGCCTTCGGGCCTCCAAAATAACATCCATCACTGCTTTAGAGAGAGGTGTGTCTTGAATGGCTACATTATTCGCCATGCTGCCAGGTTTAAGGTCCTGACTTGGCTGTGCAGTATCATACTGTCTTGTTGGGTCAATAAGTGAGGAATTTGAGGCAATGTCCAAGCTGGGCATTGAGACAAGCTCTTTAGGATTGGGCATCAGTGCTGGTGGGGCCAGTCTGGGGCAATCAGTACCATTTTTGGCTTCTCTTGTCTGACCTTGAGCTCCACCTTGGGGAGGAGAGGCAGAGGAGGAAAGGCATATACTGTAAGGGTTTTTCCAGTTGAAAGATAGAGCATCCACTTTCCATGCTTGCTTGTGATAAGTCCTTGTGAGAATCTCTGTAGTTGGCAGTCGTGAGGGGAGGCAAATAGGTCTATGTCCGGGCACCCCCAGTTCCTTGTTATCATGCTGAAGACTTGTGGATCCAATTTCCACTCGTGTGGATCCATTATGTTTCTACTTAGTTCGTCTGCCAGAGTAATTATCCTTCCTGGCAGGAATTGTGCTTGCAGATGTACTTGGTAAGTCAGTGCTGTGTCCCACAAGTTCATGGCTAGTCTGAGAGGGGGTAGGAATGTGTGGCCCCTGCTTGTTTATGTACCACATGACTGTAGCATTGTCCATCTTTATCAGTAGTTTTTCCTGGATACAGTAAATCCTTGAAGGCTGTCAGGGCATTCTGAACAGCTAGCATCTCTTTTTGATTGATATGTAGATGCATTTGACTTGCGGACCATGTGCCCTGAATACATCTTCCTGCCATATGGGCCCCCCAGGCATAATCTGATGCATCTATTGTCAATGTCTGCCTGGCTGTGGGTAAGGTGAATGGCTGTCTCATGTTGAAGTGAAATGCTTTTGCCCACCATCGAAACTCCTGTTGCAGGCAGGGAATGAGGGTAATTATTGTTTCCAGGCTGTGGCAATGTTGAGTCCAAATACTTTTTAGATACCATTGAGGTTTCCTCATATGCAGTCTTGCATATGGAATTAGTAGTATGCAGGATGCCATGAAGTCCAAAGCCTGCAGAATTTTTCTTGCAGATAACTGGGTCTTTGTTGCCAACATTTTGAAATAAGTAGTCAGTAGTCTGTGTTTGTCTGGCGTGACATAAGCCATCTGGGCAGTTGTATTTAAGCTTCCACCCAGGAATATTATCTCTTGAGAGGGTACGAGTTATGATTTATTTTCGTTTACTCTGTACCCTAGATCTGTTAGTAATCTTTTTACAAACGCCAGATGCTGCAGTAGGATGTCCTTGTTCTCTGCTTGAATAAGGCAGTCGTCCCAGTAAGGATATATCTGCATTCCTCTTTGTCTACAAAATGCAATTACTGGTGCTAGGCATTTTGTGAAGACCCTGGGCGGGTAGATAAGCCAAAGGGCAGTGCAGAGAATTGGTAGTGCATTGAGCCAGCTATAAATCTGAGGTATCTTCTGCATGACTGCCTGATTGGGACATGCAGGTATGTCTCTTTTAGGTCTAAAGTCACAAGCCAAGCTTTCTTGCCCAGCATGGGCAGAAGCTGCTGCAGAGTTAACATTTTGAATTTTGGAATATGCAGGTATGTGTTTAGAATAGACAGGTCCAGTATTGGTCTTCAGGCTTTGTCCTTTGTGGGTACCAAGAATAGCCTTGAGTAAAATCCTTGCCCCTGCTCTTGTTGTGGTACTTGCTGAATGGCTCTCATGTCCATGAGGGATAAAACATGTTTTTTTGCCTCTGCCCACTGATTGTGTGGCAGGTCTGGCATACCGTTTGGCCTTGGCAGGGTGTGAAAGTGGAACCTGTAGCCTTGAGATACGATATTTAAGACCCATTTGTCCTGGGTGATCATGTGCTAATTTTGTGAAAAAAGTGCTAGTTTTCCCCCCAAAGGAGCTGCCAGAAGATAAGTGCTTGGGGATGGCAGGGGGAAGTCATTGAGACCGTTTCCTGTATGGCTGTGAGTATTCCTCTCCACTTTTGGAGGTAGAAACACCCCATTGTTTAGGCCTGTATGAGCCTTGGGGCTGTGATCTGCCTCTTTGTGGCCTGTCTGACACTGGAAAGGACCAATTCTTTGTAGGCCAGTTCCTGCCAAATTTGGGAGGCTGTACCTGCAAGAAATCCTTCACTATACACCAAGAAACTTTGGGCCATTTGGAAAAGAAGCAACAAAGGAAGTGGAAAATATAAAAAAAAAATTAGAGATTTTTGAAAGGTATAAAAAAATTTAACATGGACCATGGTTATTACTGCTTGCTGTAACTCATTCTAAGCCTTTTGGTTTAAACACTTGGGCTTCGGACCAGTTAGTTGTTTTGCACTGGGAGGGTTTGTGGTCTGCACTGTTGTGGCAGAACAGGTAGCTTACATCCTTCTAGGTTGAGAACTGCTGATTGAGGGCTCAGTGTCTGTTATTCTAAAAGTGTATTAATTCTGGTTTAAGCACTTGGGCTTTCAAGCCAGTTATTTTACATTAAGAGGGTTCGTGGTCTGCACTCTTGTGGGAGGAGAGGCTGGACTCTGCCCTTCTGAGCTGGGAATTTCTGGTTAAAGGCTTATAGTGCATGCATATCTGAACTGTTTCTTACTGAAGTTGGTGCCTTGTTTGCTGTGGCATAGACTGGATTCGGGCCTGCTGGATCTAGCTTTGTTTGTGTAACTTGAGCACTAATCAGACATTCTCTAAAGTATTGCATAGAATAGAAAGTACGAATCGTCCCAGCAAAGAAAGGGGATGATGGTGGGTGGGTAACCTGGACTGCAACAGTGAATAACATTAGAACATCTACATTTTATGGTAGGTACACAACTTGTACTATGTTAAGAGCTGTTTCACTGTTATGCAGTCATTACCAGTTGAATCCCAAAGCTGAGGTTGGGCATTTGGGTCTAAATAATAGAGATTAGGAGAAGGCTATGAGGCCCTGCAGAACTGCAGTGGCAAAAAGCCTACTCTGTGGATTTAGAGTAAAGAGGTAAGTGGTAGTGCTTGGTAAAAGTGTGCACTGAAGTCCAAGTTGTAGCCTCCAAAATATCCTTGGTTGGTACTCCTCTGAGGAAGGCTGCTGCCCTGGTCGAATGTGGCCTAATGCCCTTAGGCACTGATTTGCCATGTTGTGAATAGCAAAAACGAATGCAGTGTCCTATCCATTTTGAAACAGTCTGCTTTGAGATAGCCTTTCCTTGTGATCCTGCAGCATATGCCACTAAAAGTTGCTCAGTCTTTCTGAAAGCTTTAGTTTTGTCCAAGTAGAAGTGTAGCTGTCTGTGTATGTCCAAAGAATGCAGAAGTCTCTCACCTTTATTCTGGGGATTTGGATAAAAAGCAGGCAAATGAATGGTTTGATTAAGAGCCACACTGGATACTACCTTTGGCATAAATGTTGGGCTTGTCCTTAGAGAAACCCTGTCTGGATGGAAAATGATAAAAGGTTCCACAGCCATTAATACCTGTAACTCTGAGACTCTTCTTGCTGAAGTTATTGTTAGGAGCAGAGCTGTTTTTCCATGATAAGAATTTTATCTCGCCTGTATTGGCTGGCTCAAAAGGAGGCAAGGTGAGCTTTTCCAAGACAAAATTGAGGTCCCATGTAGGTATCGGTGCTCTCCTTGGGGGTCTTATGTTTGTGGCTCCTTTGAGGTACTACCTTAGCAGTGGATGTGAAAAAATACGTGGTTCCGTATTGTAATGAGCTGAAATGGCAGAGGCAGCTTTGTTTCACTTACTGAAATGGCAGAGGCATGGATCTTAATTGATGAGAAGGATAGGCCTTTGTCCAGCTGCATGCAATAAATCCTGCATTTCCTTGTTTTCAGGACATTCAGAGTTTGTCAGCGTTTTCTGTTTTAGCAGAGACATTAGGTATTGCTGATATTTAAGCATATGAAACTGGCAATTTAAAGCCCTTACAGCCAAAGTAGCAGAGGTGTAAACTTTTTTCCCCTATCTGTCCAGAGCTCTAGAATCCCTATCAGAGGGGAATGGGTTTTTTGCAGTTAAAGCCTTGACCCCTTTGGGACCCTGAGATATAGTTTCTGGGTCAGCAGCAGGGTTTTTATATAGAAATGTATGTGAATCCGGAACCCTGTAGTACCTATCTGGCTTAACTGGTGCAGGGGGTAAAGAGTCAGGAGACAGACTGGACTCTGAAAATACATCATCTACAATGTCTAGTACAGGCGGAATAGCAAGAGGTCTGTGTAGAGGCAATAAAAGAAAATCTCTGAGCCTTTTCTTAGATTCTGAATATTCTTGGCTCTCCAAGTAAAAATGCTCCCTCATGGTGAGGAGAGGCTGAAGGGATAGATTCTTCAGCATCAAAGTCCTCATAGGGAGGAAGAGAGTATTCCTGTTTTGAAGAGGAGTCAGAAGAAATGGAAACCTGATCAGAGGAATCGTATTCAGCGTCTTGCCTAGGTCTTTTATCAGGAGGGGGATGGGAACCCCTGATCAAAGTAATTAGGTCTTTGGCCATTTTTGAGCATCTGTTTCTTAGGCATAGAAGTCTGTCCAGGAGAATGCTGTCCTTGTTTCTTTGTCTTTAAGGCTGTTTTAGTCTTTGTCTTGGATGCAGAGGTTGGCTTGATATAAAGCTGTGTAGGTCTGAAGACATGCTCAGAAGCCGATGCCTGCTCAACGGCTCTGGATCCATCTGAGGCATTAGTTTCCGAAGGCCCAAATACCTTGAGTATACAGAGGCCTAGTTGTCTCCACGTGGGAGTCGGAGGCAGCCTGTGGTTCTGAGGTAGTAGGTGTCAGGGGCTGCGAAAGTGCCTCACTGAGAACCGGCAACTGGCCTATAAGAGACTTCTTCATCGGTTTTGGACCTCGGATGCCTGTCCTTTTTCTTTTTCCTTGCGCTTTTTATGAACTCCGGTCATCGGCTGTTCTGACGGCATTATATAGTTAAACCTTTGGCCAAAGTAATGAAATGCAAAATCGTGCCGACGTTTAATAGTGCGTTGGTTAAATCTAGCACAAAACCGACAACTAGCAACGTCGTGGTCAGGGCCTAGGCAAGGAATACAGTAAGAATGAAAATCCTTATGAGGTATTTGCTTCCCACAAGAAATACAATTGTTAACTTTTTCTGACATCGGTCTGGAGCAAGAAAAAAAGTTTCCCCAGCGGGTACTTTCGCTTACTGAAGACTTGGATCTGACATTCAATTTGAAAATCTCAGAATCGGCTGACCGGCACCGAGAACTGCTTTGCTTTGGGCGCGGCAGAAGAAAGACTGAAGAAAATGGCGTCGGCTGCATCTTATATACCCCTGCTGCCCTGGCGTCGGGAAGAAGCGACAGCAACAGATGCGGACCAGGACTTTGGAATTCAGGCCGACTGCAGGTGACCTGCCAGCAGGATAACCCAAGTACGTGAAGCTGCAACAGTGAAACATGATGAACATCTGCACTATGTTCATGCGTGTTTCACTGTTGCAATCACCAAACTCACAATTGTTGAATCTAAAGCTAAGGTTGGGAGGCTGGTGCTAAATAGGATTAGGAGAGGCTATGAGGCCCTGCAGAACAGCAGTGGCAAAGCCTGCCCTGGACTTAGAGTAGAGAGGTAAGTGATAGTGCTTTATAAAAGTATGCACCGAACTCCAAGTTGCAGCCTCTAAGATGTCTTTGGTTGGTACTCCTCTGAGGAAGGCTGCTGAAGTGGCTGCTGTTCTGGTTGAATGTGGCCTAATGCCCTTAGGCACTGATTTGCCATGCTGTGAATAGCAGAAACGAATGCAGTGGCCTATCCACTTTGAAATAGTCTGTTTTGAGATAGGCTTTCCTTGTGATCCTGCAGCATATGCTACTAGAAGTTGTCCAGTCTTTCTGAAAGCTTTGGTTCTGTCCAAGCAGAAGCGTAGCTGCCTGTGAATGTCCAAAGAATGCAGAAGTCTCTCACCCTTATTCTGTGGGTTTGGATAAAAAGTAGGCAAATTAATTGTTTGGTTAAGGGCCACACTCGACACTACCTTAGGCACAAATGTAGGGTTTGTCCTTAAAGAAATCCTGTCAGGATGGAAAATGATAAAAGGTTCCACAGCCATGAGTGCCTGTAACTTTGAGACTCATCTAGCGGAGGTAATTGCTAGGAGCAGAGCTGTTTTCCAGGATAAGAATTTTACACCAGCTGCAGAGGCTGGCTCAAACGAAGGCAGTGTGATTTTTTCCAAGACATAGTTGAGGTCCCACGCAGGTACTGGTGCTCTCCTTGGAAGTCTTATGTTTTTGGCACCTCTGAGGTACTGCCTTAGTAATGGATGAGAAAAAATAGGTGGTTCTGTATTGTAATGAGCTGAAATGGCAGAGGTATGAATTTTAATTGATGAAAAGGAAAGGCCTTTATCCAGCATCTCAGTTAAGTATTGCAAAATCTGAGGAATATTTGGAACAGTCGTGTCAATACCTTGTGCCTGGTTCCAAGCACAGAATCTCTTCCATTTTTCTACATAAGATTTTCTGGTTCTAGGCCTTCGGGCCTCCAAAATAACATCCATCACTGCTTTAGAGAGAGGTGTGTCTTGAATGGCTACATTATTCGTCATGCTGCCAGGTTTAAGGTCCTGAGTTGGCTGTGCAGTATTATACTGTCTTGTTGGGTCAATAAGTGAGGAATTTGAGGCAATGTCCAAGCTGGGCATTGAGACAAGCTCTTTAAGATTGGGTATCAGTGCTGGTGGGGCCAGTCTGGGGCAATCAGTACCATTTTTGGCTTCTCTTGTCTGACCTTGAGTTCCACCTTGGGGAGGAGAGGCAGAGGAGAAAAGGCATATACTGTAAGGGTTTTTCCAGTTAGAGCATCCACTTTCCATGCTTGCTTGTGATAAGTCCTTGTGCAGAATCTCTGTAGTTGGCAGTTGTGAGGGGAGGCAAATAGGTCTATGTCCGGGCACCCCCAGTTCCTTGTTATCATGCTGAAGACTTGTGGATCCAATTTCCACTCGTGGGGATCCATTATGTTTCTGCTTAGTTTGTCTGCCAGAGTAATTATCCTTCCTGGCAGGAATTGTGCTTGCAGATGTACTTGGTAATTCAGTGCTGTGTCCCACAAGTTCATGGCTAGTCTGCAGAGGGGGTAGGAATGCGTGCCCCCCTGCTTGTTTATGTACCACATGACTGTAGCATTGTCCATCTTTATCAGTAGTTTTTCCTGGATACAGTAAATCCTTGAAGGCTGTCAGGGCATTTTGAACAGCTAGCATCTCTTTTTGATTGATATGTAGATGCATTTGACTTGCTGACCATGTGCCCTGAATACATCTTCCTGCCATATGGGCCCCCCAGGCATAATCTGATGCATCTGTTGTCAATGTCTGCCTGGCTGTGGGTAAGGTGAATGGCTGTCCCGTGTTGAGGTGAAAGGCTTTTGCTCACCATCGAAACTCCTGTTGCAGGCAGGGAATGAGGGTAATTATTGTTTCCAGGCTGTGGCAATGTTGAGTCCAAATACTTTTTAGATACCATTGAAGTTTCCTCATATGCAGTCTTGTATATGGAATTAGTAGTATGCAGGATGCCATGAAGCCCAAAGCCTGCAGAATTTTTCTTGCAGATAACTGGGTCTTTGTTGCCAACATTTTGAAATAAGTAGTCAGTAGTCTGTGTTTGTCTGGCGTGAGATAAGACATCTGGGCAGTTGTATTTAAGCTTGCACCCAGGAATATTATCTCTTGACAGGGTACGAGTTATTATTTATTTTCGTTTACTCTGTACCCTAGACCTGTTAGTAATCTTTTTATAAATGCCAGATGCTGTAGTAGGATGTCCTTGTTCTCTGCTTGAATAAGGCAGTGTCCCAATAAGATATATTTGTATTCCTCTTTGTCTGCAAAATGCAATTACTGGTGCTAGGCATTTGTAGAGACCCTGGGCTTGATAGATAGAAGTCAAAAGGCAGTGCAGAGAATTGGTAGTGCATTGAGCCAGCTATAAATCTGAGGTATCTTCTGCATGATTGTCTGATTGGGACATGCAGGTATGTCTCTTTTAGGTCTAAAGTCACAAGCCAAGCTTTTTTGCCCAGCATGGGCAGAAGCTGCTGCAGAGTTAACATTTTGAATTTTGGAATATCCAGGTATGTGTTTAGAATAGACAGGTCCAGTATTGGTCTTCAGGCTTTGTCCTTTGTGGGTACCAAGAATAGCCTTGAATAAAATCCTTGCCCCTGCTCTTGCTGTGGTACTTGCTGAATGGCTCTCATGTCCATGAGGGATAAAACTTGTTTTTTTGCCTCTGCCCATTGATTGTGTGGCAGGTCTGGCATACCGTTTGGCCTTGGCAGGGTGTGAAAGTGGAACCTGTAGCCTTGACATACGATATTTAAGACCCATTTGTCCTGGGTGATCATGTGCTAATTTTGTGAAAAAAGTGCTAGTTTTCCCCCCAAAGGAGCTGCCAGAAGATAAGTGCTTGGTGATGGCAGGGGGAAGTCAATGAGACTGTTTCCTGTATGGCTGTGAGTATTCCTCTCCACTTTTGGAGGTAGAAGCACCCCATTGTTTAGGCCTGTATGAGCCTTGGGGCTGTGATCTGCCTCTTTGTGGCCTGTCTGACACTGGAAAGGACCAATTCTTTGTAGGCCAGTTCCTGCCAAATTTGGGAGTATGTACCTGCAAGAAATCCTTCACTATACACCAAGAAACTTTGGGCCATTTGGAAAAGAAGCAACAAAGGAAGTGGAAAATATAAAAAAAAAATTTTAGAGATTTTTGAACGGTATAAAAAAAATTAACATGGACCATGGGGAAAGAAGACAGAGATCTGATATAGTGCAATATTTATGCAAAAGAAAAAGCCAAACCAATTAATACAAAAGTAGTAGCTCCAAAAACAGTGGAAGAGAAATATAGATAAAGGCACCTAGATATGTAAATTTCACAATACAAAAAATAAGAACACAAAGGGGAACACAGAACAGATCATCAGTAAAGCAAAAGTTAAACAAAAAAATCTGAAGTCATGGAATGCCTGCAAAGTGAAGGACTAAGTGTAGAAAGTCTAATACAGATACTGTCACGGTGTGATGGAACAGAGAGTCCCAAAAGTAAGGAGAAACAAGTGGACTGGGAGACATATGAAGAATACAGACATGGGAAAGAAAGAGAGATTTAATTGTTTGTGTCTTTCGGCTTTTCCCAGTTAGGGGTCGCCACAGCAGAACACCGGTCCGCTAATGATTGGCAGTAGATTTTTACGTACTGGCTTGCAGGGCCTAACGCACAACCTTCAGCGAAGGGACACCCATTCACGCATGCCGCCACACAGGAGACGCCAGATTTAATATGGTGCAATTTTATGCAAAGTAGAAAGCAAAATGAATCAATCTAAATAAAGCATAATCAAAGATATTTGAAAATAAATACAGGCAAAGGCATCTGGATATGGAACATTTCACATAAAAAATAAGAAAACAAAGGGGGAAAGTAGGAAAGAGGATTAGCAATGGAGAATTTAAGGAAACAGAAATTGAATTTATGGATTACCTACAAACTTAAGGATTTAGTGAAAATAATCCAACTCTAGTAACATCACAGCATGAAGGAACAATTAGACCCCATATTAAGGAGAAACAGGTGGAACAGGAAGCATCTGATCATTTGCCACATGAGAATACTATGGAGCCTTCACAAGCATTACAAAAGTTCACCTGGATTTGCGCAGAAAGGAAAAGAAGAAACAGCGGCAACTCGGGCACAGTCAATGTTGTGGAGTGATAGGCCAGTGAGTTCCCATATGAAAGAGCAATGGATGACGCAGGATGCAGCTGAAGCGGGTACATCAAAGGAAGATGTTCTGGAACTTTCTGAAAAATGCCCATAGAAATGGAGAACAAAGAATATGCCCTCAGTTTAGAAGAAAAATCATCCAAGGTACTAGTTGCTTGATTTAAAAGAGATGGATAGACATATTAAGACGGATGAAAGAAGCAAATTACAGAAAATCAGTAAGACAAAAGGACAAATTATTATCCTAGGGATAAAAGAAATCAAAGGGGATATTCCAGGACGACTCTCTCACAGCTGCTCTTTTTTTTTGCCCCTTAACCCATTAAGCTGTCTACTTAACAGATCATGTCATGGTTACAATTTGGCTCCCAGAAAACAACAAAACTGTGAAGGCCTCTCATCTTCTTTTTGTGGATGATTTAAAACTGTTCATTGGATGAGGAGCTGAAAGAACAACTGCAAGTTGTCAAAACTTTCTCAGATGATTTAAGAATGTTATCTGGTCTTGATAAATGAGAAAAAGTAACATTTAAAGCAGAAAAGCTTCAGTACCAAGAAAATATACATCTGGGACAGAAATGTGATACAAAGGAACTTAAGCAGGAGAGAGGGTATATATATTTGGAAACTGATAAACTATCGACAGTAAACCATGAACAAATGCAAACAATACTCAGTATGGTATATTTTAGAAGACTAAAATGAATACTGAAAACAGCCCTAACATCTGGGAACAAAGTGCAAGCTATAAACCAATTTGCTCTTCCTGTTCTAACTTGCAGTTTAGGGCTGACTGACTGGCCCCAAAACATACTGGATCAGAAAACAAGAAAAATGCTTCACGCTTATCAAATGATATATAAAAATCAGTGTACACCAAGATTATATAACCCTGTTCTGAAGGAGATATGGGCATCCTCAAAACAGATTACATGTATAGATGTCCAATCGTAGGACTGCATACATATCTGCTGACTTCAACAGCTCCAAACACAGTGAGTGTTTTAAAACATGAGGTAAACAAGCCTAGGATGACTTCCCTGCTTAGTTTAGCAGAAGGTTAGTACTGACAGCCCAGGATAGTGGACTACATACACGCTGGTCTACAAAGTTCACTAACCATGTTGGAGAAACAGACAAATGCATGTTTTGTTAAACAGAACTGTAAACAGTCACACCTTGTTGCTGGGTGACATGCAATAATGGCAGAGGGCCTGTATACTGAAAGGCATAATAATGTAGCAAGACCGCTGTCTTGGGGATCATACAAACATTATACTATTGAAGTAGCTGAGAAGCATTGGAAACATAAGCCAAAAGCATTATAGAGAATGATGAAGTTTATATCACATGGGATCACTTATCACCAACAGTTTAAAAAATTGATGTGAGAAAACCAGATATAGTAGCCCATGAAAAGAAGGCAAAGGTAACATTGATCACGGAAATTGCTGCACTCATATACACACACTCATACACACACACACTCATACACACTCTCTCTCTCGCGCACACACTGTCGCGCACACTCTCTCACGTGCACACACTCTCTCGCACACACACACACTTGCTCTCACACACACACACATTATTGCTCTCACACACTCTCGCACTCACACACACTCTCTCGCCACAGCTTCACACCTCTCGCTCACACGCACACACACTCTCGCTCTCGTGTGCATGCAATCAC
>NC_056736.1:60608817-60653817 GCF_019279795.1 Protopterus annectens
TTCCTTTGCCTGACTACCCTTTGCTCTTGTGGTAAAACTTTATCAATTAATTTAGCTACACAGTAACATATTCTGTTTACTTCTGTTATAACACATGGATCTCTACGGGCAGTTCTGATTACTGTGTTCATTTGTTTTATCAGACTTCTGACTTTTGGAGTTTTACTGACCTTCTGCAGTCTATTTCTTTCATTGGTTTTAATATCTATATTTCCATTACATCAAGCAACTCTTCCCTTAGTTCATTTTCTTCCTGACTGAGGTCACATCTTTTGTTTTCCACTTCCTGCGGGCATTCTACAGAAAGTTCTATAGCATCTTCCTGTGGCACCTTCTCTTCAATTTTATCCTGTGCCATCCGTTGTTCTGTCATATGGGAACTCACTGGCCTATCACTCCTCAACAATGACTGCATCATAGTTTCCGCAGTCTCCTGTTCCTGCCCTTGCTGCCCAGCTTTAAGTGAACGTTTACACTGGTTTCCTGTGGAAGGCTCTAAAATATCTTGATATGGCACATGACTAATTGCTTCCTGTTCCACTGGTTTTCCCTTAATTTGGATATCCATTGCGCTATCCTGTTGTGGTGCTTTCTGCACTAGATTTACTTCACTGAATCGTTCACTTTGCAGGTGCTCTATAACCTCAATTTCTATTTCTTTAACTTCTCCATTACTGATCTCCTTTTCTACTTTTTCTCTTTGTTGTCTTATTTTTTGTACTGTAAAGTCTTCCATATCTGGATTCCTTTGCCTGTATTTCTCTTCAAATATCTTTGGTGCTGCTCTTTCTGTATTGGTTAGTTTTGCTTTCTCCTTTGCATAAATATTACATCATATTAAATCTCTTTTTCTTTCCCATGTCCATATTTCTTCTTTAGATGTCTCCTGATCTTCCTACTTCTCCTTACCTTGGGGGCTCACTCCATCATGTTGTGATGTAGCCTGTGTTAGACTTGCTACATTAAATCCTTCACTCCGCAGACACTCCATAACTTCAACTTCTATTTCTTTAACTTCTACTTTACTAATCTTCTGTTCCACATTCCATCTTTGTGATATTAATATTTTTATTGTGAAATTTTCCATATCTGGATGCCTTTGCCTGTACTTCTCTTCGAATATCTTTGTGGCTGCTTTCTTTATATTAATTAATTTGGCTTTCTCATATGCATAAATATTGCACAATATCAAATCTCTCTCTCTTTGAAACATCCATATTTCTTTTTTTTTTTTTACTTTTCAAAAATGTCTAGGTTTTGTTGTTTACATTATCACAATTCCTCAGATGCTTCTTTTTCCATACAGATCAAAGTTTCTTGATCTATATACTGTTTTTCAAAAATCTGTTGTATTAATGAACGGAAATTTTTATTTGAAGCTTCTGACAGTTTTTCCTGTCAAAGTATTTTTCTTTCCTCTAATTTATCTCTTAATCTCTTACTATATGCTATGTCTGGTAATTCTGGGCTTTTTGCATAATAGTAACAATACATAATTTCTTTCTTATCCTCAATAGTCCACTCTATCATCTTTATGGCTCTTCTTTGGCCTATCATTTTTTTGTGATTTTTGTGGACTGCTGCTTCTCTCTACATCAGGGGGTCACCTATGAAAAGAGGCAACTGTCCCAATATGACAAATCCAGTCAATAAAGGGTAAATAAAAATGTAGGAACAAGAATACTTGCAAGTAACTAATGGCAGCAGCATGCATTCACGTTAACAGAGTGGCATATTAAAAAGTTCTCTCCTGCAGTTCAGTGAATATGGGGGGAAATGTCCCCATTTTGTCAACCCTCAGGGATACAAATAAGCAGCATGGGTGCAAGCTCCATTAATGCTCGAAAGTCTGTAGAGGAGAAAAAATCCTATTCATTTAAAAGTTATGTCCATCTGATCTAAGAAAGTTTGCATAGAAAAAAATAAGCACTTGAGCAACAAATGCACATGACAACCAAAGTTACAAAATTATCTGTTTACTTCACGGTGTCAGACTTTAAGAATGAAAGTATACCTGTCCAAAGGGTAAGAAAGGAGGTGGTCCACCCTCTGCTCCAATGTTACTTCTAGTATGCTTCAGCAAACTCTGCAAGAAAGGGAGAAATAAAAACACACCAAAAACAGATTTATTGTTCTGGCTGCAAATAAAACAATATGTATATGTAGATCAGCAAACAATTCACACAATAATTAAATACAAGGTGTCTTAATTGACTTAAACACTCATGCTTTAACCCGTACATTCATTAAAACACTACATTTTTCATAGGTTCTTTTATTTATTTATTTTATTTACTTATTTACATTTGTTGACCAGGAGTGTCCGACTAGACACAAGTCCATTTTCAGCGGAGGACCGGGAAGAAAATCTCCACAGTTAAAATAAACAGTAGTTACATTGGATTACATAGCGATTAACAATTTGATTAACAAAGCAATTAATTACAAACATATTTACAGATGAAGAACATAGTACATCAGTAGACAGCTAGAATCTTTATCTGCGAAGTACATAACAGACATTAACAAATGTTACAATAAGAAGTTCCTGCTGTATAATAAGTACTAGGCTTATGAGCATCTGAGTTTGCTATAATCAAGGTAGTTAGTGGGGTGGAAAGAAAGGTAGTGGTTGAATGGGGTGGGTGATTTTAGAGTGGGAGTTGCAAGGGCATAGCCTGCATGTTTTTAGGTGCGCTTTTAGTAAAGTTTTGAAGTGGGTGCATGATGGTATGGAGGTAATTGTGGGTGGGAGGGAGTTCCATAATTTGGCTATGGCGCAAGAGAATACTGCTTCACCAGCAGAGTTATTGGCTTTAGTGATCTGCACATGATTTTTGTTGCTAGATCTTAGTGGTCTGGTGGTGCGATAGGGTTGGAGTAAATTCTGGAGGGCTGGGACATTTAGTGGATGGTTTACTAGTTTGTGGGCGAGTGACAGTTGATACCACTGAAGAAAGAATTGGGTTAGCTGCCCTTGCAGGCCATTTTAAGCCCTGCCAATTTCACTTTTTGTGCTTGAAATAACCTATCCCATTTGGTTAAAGATTGGCCTTACCCATCCTATAACTGATATTTATATATTACCCCTAATAAGAATAACTGGGATCATACCATATACAATTTGAGGAGACCCACTCATGGGATAAAGAATTTAGGAGCTGCCTCTGCCTATTAGTAGTACAGGAGGCAGTCCTGGGGTACATTTTCTGTTTCTCATCCATAGATCTAAGTTGTGCTTGACTATGGACAAGGATAACTTTGTTTTGTGTGGATGGGGAGTCTGTTCCATAGCGGAGGTATCCTCTGCGATATAGATCTGTCCCTCCAAACTGTTCTGTTGATGTTGCATAAGAAGTTTATATCCTTAAACTGAGTATTTCTGATACCATCTGGCTTGCAGATAAGCAGTGAATTCATTAGTAATGTCTAGAAGGATGCCTTGCATTCCAGTCAAAGGTCACCAATTCAGAGTATAGTGACAGGGCTTTCAGTCACTCCATATAGGACAAGTTGTTTAGGCCTTGTATCTTTTTAGGAAGCTATGTCTATGGGTGTACTATTTAGCTTTTCTACTATGCCTGATGCTTTGGCCAGGTCAAGGTATGCAGTATGCACCACTTTGACTTCATCCTTTGCTTTGGTGGCCTTTTAAAAAAAATAAATCACCAGGGTGAGTAAGTATGACCTGCCCTTGTCGAATCCAAATTGAAACAGGTCCAGTGCTTGCAGGTTCCCTATGCCCTGAATGATTAATTCCAAGATGAGTCTTTTCATGGTTTTGCATATAAGGCTGGTCAGACTTAATTGGTCTGTGGAAGGTCCTACCTTATGCAGGGGAATAACTGCAGCTGTTCTCCATTCCCTTGGTACAAAACCTGTATGGAGGCTGAGACTGAACAGTGTTGTTAGGGGAGTAGCCAAATAATGTTTCATGCTACTTAAGATGCACTCAGGGATATTGTCAGGACCCATCAATGCAGTATTTTTAAGTTTTCATAGAACTTTTAGGATTTGGTCTTGTGCGATAGCAGGAGGTGATCCAGTTTCAGGTATATCTTGAGGGACATATAGATGGAAGAAGGGGTACATTTAGAGCTACATCTATCAGCCATTAGATATGTTATATCTTCAGCCTCAGAGTAAGTTCACAACCAGCTCAGTGTATTGCTGCGTTGTGCTTTTGAGACTACAAACATAACCAAATAATGCCTTTTGATGGTCTTTGGCTTAAGTAGCTACTTTAGCCTCAAACTTGGCTTTGGTTGATTTTATTAAGCTCTGTTTGCAGCTTGTTTATATTATGTTTCTACCATGTGGGTTTATTTCTGGGGTATGCCCTGCACTTTGTTCCTACTGTGTACAGCTGCACCTCTGCAGCTGTTTACATGACAGTATAATGCGGTGGTGTAAGTTTCTGTGTATTCAGTGGAGTTAACTGGGTTTGGTGGGGATATGAACCTTGCCAATGTATCACTTAGGAGTAGGAGGTTTGTCTTACAGAAATTTTTAAAGGTAACTTGGGTGGAAGGTATGTCTGGTTCTGATTTCAATTTTATTTCAAAGCAGACTGCTTTATGGTCAGACCTAACAAGTGATGAAGATATACAAGAGCTGATGCAAGATGCTCCCATATTAGTACGGACAAGATTCAAGATGGTATACCCCCTTGAGGGTACTCTGACTAATTGCTCCATTGCATTTGTATTGACAAAGTCCAGGAATCTCTGTACTTGTGCACTAGTGGTGGCATAGGTTTCCTAGTCTGCAGCAGGATAGTTTAGATCACCTATACCTAGTGCAGTAGCTGGTACATGGAAGCATTATAGCCCTGCACAGCCAGAGTGCCTCTGCTATTTTAAACCATGTCTGAGTCACAACACAGGCATAAATGTTCTCCATGGTGAGGAGGACTTGTAGGGGGTGGAGTTTCTTGTTTAGGCGCCTAGTATTGATCAGTGACATCTTCATATTTGCCTTTGCTTGCTTTGTTATGCTGGTAGGTTTATCAGGTTAGCACTGCCTACGAAAAGGCAATGTGGGGGTGAACAACATCTTTGCCAATAACAAACTCTAGAGGGGACAGATGCAGGCCATCTTTGATAAAGCAGCATATGCTGCGGATCATACTCTCCCAGGCTGACAAATACTGGACTCCCTTTGAAATGATACCAGAAACTAAGCCAATTATTTAAGTCAATAATTTACCGTCTGAGATATGTTCCTTACGACCACCAATCCTATAAAAAAGAGGGAATGGATTCAGCTTAACACCGATGGATGTGATTAATATCAAGACAGCCAGGAACCAGGTTAAGAAAGACCTTTAGTATCATTTGGGTGGACTGGAGTACACAAGAAGATGCAAGCTGCTCCTATACTTTGGAGCTTCGGTTCAGGGCTACAGTAATGTGTTTACCCCACCATATCTTGAAAGCAAGAAGTAGAAAGAAGGCAGATTAAATACCATGCAGAGTACATCTGTGACTAAGGAATAACTGAATGTTCATTTGAGAGTGTAGAATAAACACAACATCCTAGAATCTACCAGCAAAGCTTGTTACCACAAGATATGTGCACTGTGAGCACAAGGCTATGGTTCTATTCCCAATAACAGTCTCACTTTCCCTAGGGGAGTGGAGTACAAGTTGAGTGTCACCAAAGTGACACAGCAGTCACTAGCAGAGTACAGGGAAGAGATAAACAATCAAGAAAAAGCAGCTTTCAAGCCTGTCTATGACGTACAGAAATGAAGCTCCAATGGCAACCCGGATGGCTGGGATTCTATTAGCAGTCCCATCACTGGGGGAGCCAGGAAAGAAGATGAAGAAATGAAGGGGCAAGGCTCACTCAACTCTCCCAGGGGAAGTTGCGTTTGTGTGCACTTAGAAGTGAACAAGATGGTGCTGGGGGACAAGTAATGCTGCTTATAAGATCACCCCTTGCAGAAAGTCAGGGAAACACCCACTGACTGCAGTCCACTGCACATCCATCCCAAACACCTCAATGAATGTGTGCAGAGTTAGGGCAAGGAGAAAAGAAAAGTCTCAAACTATACTTTATGGCTGCCTGGATGGTGACCTATCTCAGCTGACTCTCTTCCGATAAAGGAAACAAAAGGGTTGATACAACCACTGAGAGAGTCTACAACCACTGAGAGAGTCTAAAGGTCTGTAGTGGGAGCAAATATCACATAAAAAAAAAAGTCAGTTTTCTCTTTCACGGAATGGGGGTACTATTTTCCCCTCTGCCTGCTAGGTGATTCATTACATAAGCACAGAGAAGTATTGCATTATGTAAAATTGTATATGAAATAATACAGTTGACTTCATGATAAAACAGTATTTTTATATGTAAAGATAACCACGTGAGCAATTGGTATGCATTTCAAATGAACATTTTACTGGTCACATTTTCAGGAGTGCTCAGATTTCCCTACACTCTGAGTTCACAAGTGCATTTTTTAACTGTAATTTCTGTGAAAGTGCTTCTCAGATGGCAAGATTAGAGAGAAAAAAGAAGTTATGTTCTCACCATAGTGTTCCATCTGTGTTGTCCATTTTCAGTATTACTCAATTAATGGGTTTGGATCCAACTCTGTCATTACACTAGCTAAATGCCTCCAAAAAACTCTCAAGCTTCTTCCCTACCCATGACGCACCAATCCCCTAACATCTCTCAGATTTTGTTTGCCACTTGACAGACAGCCTATTACAATATGCCACATTTGGAGATCGACACAAAGGACAATCGTGTGCCTGAAGCCACTCCCTCTTCCAGACGTCAGTCACTGAAAAGGCTGGGGGTTGGTGGGTCGGGAGTTAAGGAAGAATGAAAATGGATAACACAGATGGAATGTTATGGTGAGTACATAACTTCTTTTTCTGATGTTGTCAATTTTCATTCATTCCTCAACTAATGGGACAGAGTTCCCAGTTACTTAAAATCCTGGGTGGACTCTAAGGAAGGATATTCCTGAGTACGGCTGAGCCAAAGGCTGCTCTTCCCCTCGAGACCATATCTACTTTGTAATGAGTGATAAAGGTATGAGGGTTTGACTGAGTTGCAGCTGTACAAATATCATCCATAGAAGCTCTAGACTGGAACACAGAGGAAGTTGCTATAGATCCGACTGAATGAGCTTTTAGAGGTTTTGATAAGTGTAGATTCAACTTGTTATAGACAAATGAAATGCTATCTGTCAACCATTTAGCTAGAATTAATTTTGCAACAGATTTGCCCAATTTAGTATGTGCAAAGGAGATAAATAGCTGATCTGTCCTTCTAATTTCTTTTGGTTCTGTGTAGGTAAAAACATAATTGTCTATAGACATCCAATAAGAGCAGCATATATTCCCCTTTATTTTCAAATTTTGGAAAGAATACTGGCAAGTTAATGGTTGGCTGATGTTGGACTCTGACACCATCTTAGGAAAAAGGAAAACATTGGTACGTAATGTGACCCTATCCTTATGAAAAATCAAACATGGAGGCTTAGAAAATAAAGCTTGAATTTCTGAAATCCCTGTAGCATATGTAATTGCAACTATTCATCTATTTATTTTATTTAACATTTGTTTACTGGGAAAGTCAGACTTGGAACAAAGCCAATTTTCATAGGAGTTGCGGGAAGAAATGTTCCAAACATATGTCTATGAAACATGCACCTGTCACCCCTGGGCTTCGGGATATTGGCCAAGGCACTTGCCACCCCCATAGTGCCTTTTTTAGGCAAGGCTCAAATGACAAACCTACCTCCCTAGAAAACACAAGTGGAAAAAAACTAAGGGTAATGCTGCTCAATGCCAGAAGTCTAAACCTCAAGATGCATGCTCTTGAAGCCCTCCTCAGTATGGAGAACATTGATGTCTGTTGTCTGTGCAGTGACTGAAACCTGGTTCAAGGCTCCTGAGAGCACCCCAGCACTATCAGGCTTTACCTCATATCATGCTTTCCAAAACTTGGACCGAACCACAAAAGGAGGGGAGTATCCATATTCATCAAAGATACCCACACCTCCAGGTTAGTGGCAAAGCATCGGAGACCATCCAGGTGCAACTAACCATAGGCAAAACTGCCTTACAGTTTGTAGCATGCTACAGACCACCCTCTCAAACTCAGGAACCCCACACAGCCTTCCTGAAGACACTGGAAAGTATGAATGTCTCTCCAAATACAATCATATTGGGAGACTTCAACTACCCAAACATAGACTGGGAACATTACTCAAGCCCCAACACCCTAGCCCAAAGGTTCCTATAATTCATAAACTCAAATGCGATGGAACAACTAGTCACCATTCCCACAAGAGGAGACAATATACTAGACCTGATCATCACAAACATGGGGACAAAATGCTCCACACGGAAGTATATCCTCATTGGTAAGATCAGACCATAAATTAATCTCACTGGAAATCCACATCCCGCCCCCACCCCCTGCACAAAAGACCACAGTGAAGAACTTCTCAAAAGCCAACTTCACACTTCTTAAGACTGAAGTGGTATCCTTCAAGGCCCCGGGGCCAGTGGAAACCACAACCCACACTGCTGAATCCTTTACAAATGCCTTCTATGGGCACTATCAAGAATGCATGGATCATGCAATCCCAAATAAAACCAAGACCCATTCCCCCAAAGGCAGGCGCCCGGTCTGGTGGACCCCAGCCATAAACAAACTTTACAACAGGAGGAGGAAGCTACTACATTACAGAGCAAAATCCCTAAAAGGGAAGGCATCTCTGATCAGTACTAGCAAAAAACTACGATCACTCATAAAATCATCCAAGGCCAACATTGAGAGAAAAATCGCAAGAGACACAAAAGACAATCACAAGGCCTTCTTTAGCTATGTTAGAAACCTGGGTGGAAACTCCCAGATATGCTCAGAGTTAGTCCAAAATGACACAAAATACACTGAACTCATTGACATTGCCAACATTCTGGCAGACAGGTTCAGTGCAAATTTCTCCTCCCCCCCAAAAGGAGAAATAACTATCCCAGCAGAGTGTAGCCTCCCTAACATCTCAGATGCCCAGGTGAGAGCCGCACTCTCTAAATCTAAAAACACAGCATCAATGGGACCGACGGTGTCCCGGCTGTGTGCTACATGAACTCCAAGAGGAACTAAACCCACACATAAGGCTGCTGTTTAATCTTAGTCTTACTACAGGATACGTACCCAAAGAGTGGCGTACGGCAACAGTGGTCCAACATCACAAAGGCGGTGCTTCTACGGACCCTGGAAATTACCGCCCCATAAGCTTGACGAGCCTGGTCTGCAAAGTTATGGAGAGGATCATTATGGAACTCATAAACAAAGACATTGGGGACCTACAGACATTGGATCCAACCCAATTTGGCTTTGTCAAGGGCAGATCCTGCCTTTTGAACTTGGTCGACTTTTTTGAAACAGTCACTAAGGCCATTGATGAGGGTAATGCAGTTCACACAGCCTACCTTGACCTTGCAAAAGCCTTTGACACAATACCCCACTCGGGCATCATAGACAAACTCATCAGCTTAAATGTAAACCCATATGTCACAAGATGGGTTGCAAACTGGCTCAAGGACAGAACCCACAGGGTCAGAGTTGCTGGAGCTATGTCAGACTCTAAGCCGGTCACAAGCGGTGTCCCACAGGGCTCAGTCCTGGGACCCCTCTTGTTCGGCATTTATTTTTCCGAGGTACAGGCAAACATAGGAAAATTGTGGCTGACAAAGTTCGCAGATGACTGCAAACTGGGCGCCATAATTGATACTCCAGCGGACACAAACATCCTTCAGAGAGGCCTCATAGAAACGGATAATTGGTGCCAGAGCCATGGCCTTAAGCTGAACGCCAAAAAATGCATAGTCATACCCTTTGGGAAAAACAAGGTACCCACAAATTACCACATAGGTGGTAATCCATTAAGTACGGAAGAGGTAATCAGAGACCTAGGGACCCATGTTGACCGTAACCTCTCATTTGATACTCACATTGCCAAAGTGGTTAGGAAGACCTTCTATATTGCCCACCTTATCATGAAGGGTTTCACATCTAGATCAAGAGAGGTCATTGTGCCCCTGTACTCTTCTCTTATCCGGCCAATGATCGAGTACAATGCCCCATTTGGGATGTATCTTACCCGACACCTGCAGCAGTTGGAAAGACCCCAGAAGTTCCTCACCAAGAGGATAAAGGGTCTTAAGCATATGTCATATGCTGCCCGACTGAAAAAACTCCAGCTCTATTCAGTCGCATACCGCCTACTCAGAGGTGATCTGTGCCTGACGTACAAGGCCATGTCCAATCCGGAATTAATGGATATGCTCCACCTCAGAAAATCCAAATCCATCAGAGCCACGAGAGCAAGAGACTTAAACCTCAACACAGAAATAAATAGGACGTGCTGGAGGGACAGATTCATAACCCAGAGGCTCCCTACACTCTGGAACAGAATCCCAATCCATGTTAGGCAGAGCCCCTCACTAACTCTATTCAAGAGAAATCTTGACGAGTGGATGGGAGATCGTAGGTTTACCCCGGGGGTCATCTCTGTGTCACTACTAGACAGAAGCACAGTAAACTAAAACCTAAATGGGCATAGTATTCTCCTCCTAAGGGGTGGTGAAAGCCACACACACTCTGGCTAGGCTTATAAATGCCCTAGGGCAGATAGCCTAGTACGAACCTATGATCCTATGGGAAGAAACCTGAGCACCCGGAGGAAAACCACATGAACACAGGTAGCACATGCGGACACCGGACAGTAGGCACTTCAGCAGAGAATCAAACCAGAGAACCTCTTGCTGTGAGGTGACAACGCTACCGCTGCACCACTGTGCCATCCAACTAGAAAGATAGTTTTCCAGATCAGAAATTTAAGATCACATTTAGCTGCTGGTTTAAAGGGAAAATGAATTAAGGCTTGCTACTAAATTGTACTGTACTAAATTTAAATCTCATGGTGGAGTGGGGTCTTTATAAGGTGGTCTTAGCAGGAGAGTACCTCTCAAAAAAGCTTGCCAATGTTTAAATCCAACAAGAAAGTTAGAAACTGCTGCAAGTTGGACTTTTATAGTTGATGAACTAGCACCTCCATTAAACAGACATGCTAAAAATTCCAAATCTGACTGAACTGGGGCTGAGAAGGGTTCAGTTTGATTTTGCTCTTCCCAATGAACAAATCTTTTTCATTTAGTTTTGTAGAGTTTCCTAGTAGATGGTTTACGGGAAGATAAAAGTATGGATCGGACAGGGGAAGACAGCACAGGTTGTCTGGCTATTAGAGGAACTGGAGAAACCATGCTGGCTGTCTGAGGTTTGAGATTTCTGGATAAACCATGCCTGATAACTGGGACAGAAAGTCTTGAGTTGGATCCAGAATCCAAGGTGGATATTGTAGGTGAGGCCAAAGGAAGGGAAACCAAATCTGACGAAGTAAGTAAGGTGCAATGAGGATGACTCTGCTCTTCGACTGGCCTGCTTTCTGCAGGAATTTGGAGATTTGGGGAGTCTGACGGCAAGCATACAGAAGACCAGGAGGCCAACTGTGGAGTACATCATTCCTCAGTGATTCCCACAGGGGGAGATAAGGGCAAAAAAGCTGCTGCATTTGTTGTTTAGGGGAGAAGCAGAAAGATCGCAACAAGGCTGGCCCCACTGATTGAAAATAATTTCTGTCACTTCGTTGTTGAGAGACCACTCGTGAGGTAGTAAGATGGACCTGCTCAGTTTATCTGCTATCACGCTGGACTTCCCTGGGGATATGCATTGCTAATAGAAAGCTGTTGGAAGACATCATCCATTGCCACACTCTGAGGGCTTCTCGACACAGGGGATAAGATCTGGTTCTCCTTATTTGTTGATGTACCAAAGTACTGACAAGTTGTCTGCCTGGACTGCAATTGTTCTGAGAGGAAGAGAGTCTTGGAATGCCTGCAAAGCAAAAAACCCCAATCTCATCTCTACAACACCAATATGCAAGTTGGCCTCTCTGGGAGACCAAGTGCCTTGGACTGTTTTCCTCAGGAAATGCCTCCCCCACCAATCTGGGAAACATCCGTGGTCACTAGGGCCTTGGGCTGAGGGAGGACAAAAGGACATCCTTGTAATACCTGTTGCAAATGCATCCACCAGCAAAGGTATCTTTTGCATAGTTGAGTTATTCTCATCTTTGCTGACATGGGTTGACAAAGTACTGACCACTGTAGTGCTAGCATACATTGGAGAATTCTCATGTGGAATCTCGCTAAAATTATTGTCACGTGACTTTGACCCCAGGGCTTGCAGAATCAATCGGGCTGAAATTCTGGTACAGCAAATAATTTTCCTGACTTGCATCTTTATTGTTTGCACTCTTAATAGTGGAAGAGAAGCTACTACTGTTCCTATGAATTCCTGTGTCTGGGTCGGTTGTGAGACTTGCTGTAATTTATTATTATTTTGAGATGTGAACAAGTCTGTACAACCTGATCTTATGCTTCTATCAGTCGATGCCTGGTCAGATGGTAATGAGCCAGTCGTCTAAATATGGAAACACCTGGAATCCTTGCAGTCTCAAGTAAGCTGCTACCACTGCCATGCACTTGATGAACACCCTGGCGGCTGTGGTGAGGCCAAAGGACAGTACTCTGAACCGATATGACAAGCTCCCAGCTGGAAGCGTAAGTACCTTCTGGATCATCTGTTCTTCTTTATGCGATAGTATGCATCCTGAAGGTCTATAGAGTACATCAAGCCGACCTTGCTCAGAAAGGGCAGAGTGGACTGAACCGTGACCATCCAGAACTTTGCGTGTCGAAATGACTTTTCAGTTCACTGAGATCCAAAACTGGTCTCCAATCCCGTTTTCTTTGGCACTAAAAAATAATCTTGAAGTTCCAGATTCTATTTGGTCTGGTGGGACCTCTTGGATTACTCTTTCTTAGCAGCTTTTGGATTTCTAGAGCTGCTGCTTTCCTCTGATTGGTTGGAACATTGGGAAATGTTCTTAACAATGAAGGAGTTAAGGAAAAGTAATTATATAACCTCTGGAAATAAGTCTCTGCACCCAACTGTCTTTTGTCATATCTAGCCAGGCTCTCTAGTGCAGAGATAAGTGACCCCAGACTGCCTTCAGAGATGGGCAATCGGGCCTCCTTTCAGAAATGCTGAAAGGGTCCATCAGAAAAGGGATCTCTAGACCCCTGGTTCTGCAGGCCTCCTCTGCCACAGGGGCATCGCCTTCCTTTATACCTCCCCAACTCTGCCTCTGGGGGAACTATCTCCATCTGTGTCCTGGACATTTTTTCGACCTGATGGGGTATTCCTGGAAAAGGTACTTTGAGGGTTCAAAAATGCATGCCCATTGCCAAAAGGATCTATCCATCTTTTGCAAAACTGGAGTGTGTATCCCTCACTGTGGGGCCAAACAAATAAGTGCTGTCAAAAGGAGAATTGCTGAATGAGGACTTCAAGGACTTTGCAAAAATCACACAGGCACATCCAGGCATGGCCCCTGATGGAAACACCTGAATCCGCGGCCTTTGAAGCACCTTCTGCAGCATGCGAGATAAGCCTTATGGACGAATTAGATACAGCTTGTAGGGTAGCCAACTGAGAGACTGCTGACGACTGAGCCTCAGCAGTTTTGGTTCCAGAAAAAGATTTCGATAACTCCTTAATCAAATCTCTTTGAAGTCTCATAAAATGTGCAAAGTAGTTCAGCGATCTTAGTGCAAAAATGCTTCCCACATCTGTCAATCACTCTAGACTCACTGTTAGGAAAAAGAAAAGTGGAACTGTGTTCTGCAAGTTCCATTTTTGTAGTTACCAACACGACTGTGGCTTCCACTGGTACCCCTTTACACCAAAATTTCCTTTCTACTGGTGAAGACACAATCTGGTCTGGTCTCTTGGTGACTGACTCAATCATATCAGGTTCATTCCATGCATACCTAGAGACCAAATCAATCAGCTCATCGGTGGGCGGGGTATCCCAGGAGGTAGATGGGCCAGCTCCAAAAGCCTTCAGAAATACTGATTCCTCCAGAGAAGGGTCTTGGGAAGACCAGCCACCCTTCTGCTTAAGGATCTCAAGAATGTCTCCAAATGAGAAGTCATTGGGTGGTGATTTTGGGGACCACTCTCCTTAATTAAAGTTAGTATCCTCAGTGATTGACTCTTGAAGGGAGTCCAAGTGCTCCTTTTGCACTTCCTCTTCCTAGGGACTTCCTTGAAGGGGTGGCCCGGTGAAGTATCAGAAGAGATTAGGATACCCTGCTGTGTGGTCTGGAAGCTTTGGATTGGCTGTCATTGTGAGGTAGAATGTTGAGGCTCTCGATGCAAAGTCATCTGAGAAGAACAGGGTGGATCCAAGGGGTTCGGAACCATATGTCCTGCCGGAGCAGAGAACACTCTCTTCACAACCTCAAAGACATATTGCTCTGGAGAACAGGAAGACAAAGAGCTGAGAAAGCAAGTTTCTGGTCCATCACCTCCCTCCAGCCAGAGAACAACTCACCCAAGGCAGACGTTGGAGCTGAGCTGTCCAGTGCCGAGGCTCCAAGAGGAAGAGACAGCTCCAAAAATCTCAGAGTCTACTCCAACCTCCCAGATCCAACAGGGATGCTTCTGCTCCAAGAGTCATCTGTCTCTGAGCATGTCGCAGCCGGTGCACTCAGAGCAGTACCCGGATCCAAAGAAAGTGCTTTCTTCAGAGTTGAACCAGACGGACCCAGAATTCTCAGATCAGAGGACTCTAAACAATAGGCTGGATTAGATAAAGACCTGTAATGGGTGGAGTAGTGGACGATCAGGCTTCCTGACCTAAGGGGGTACATGCCATAAGCACTCCCATCTGAATTTGTGCCGTGAGGCATTTCCTTCATCATTCTCTCCACATTTGCTTCAGTGAGATTCCTGGAGGAATGAGAAGATGTCGGAGATGAAGACGTAGAGCACCTTTCTAAAAAACAGGGAAGGCAGTCTGGACGGAACTGGATCCAAATGGGGGGGGCATGTGGTCCTAAGTAGAAGCTTCAGTTCCAAGATAAGAGGACCCAACATAGCTTTTGTCAGCTCTGAAGAAGGTCAGATCTTAACAAGTTTTTATCTTGGATCCAATTTTTGCACTTTTTTGCAGGTTCTGATGAGGAACAGGTAGACAACGCCTAAGGTTTTAGCCTTTTCAATGGGTCTTTAGCTTTCTGTTTGGGTGATTAAGCCCAAGTGATGACTTCAGAAAAAGGGGTAGGCAGAAAACCCTTTAATATTAATTTATTCCACCTGACGGGCAACTGCACATCAGTTAAACTTATTTTAAATGCTGCAATCTATTTTTCAGTGATCTGGTTCCAAACAATATATGCAAAGAGAATGGGCATCAGAGATAGGCAACTTGTGCCCACAATTTTCACACATCTTGAATCCCGAAAGACATTATTCAGACATTCTGTCAAAAAGATAAGAAACCAAAAATATACAACAATAACAATTTTTTATTTATTTATTTTTTTAAACTAGGAAAGGACAGATAAAGTACCACCAATGGTACTGACAAAATTACAACAGGTATAATATAAAGGAAAAAGTAATACCAATAATGGTAAATTTAGAATACACAAAGTGTATGAGGGTTAGGAAGGAAAACTAGGCCTACCAACAATGGTAGGTATAAAATTACACTAACGAGTGTACAAAAGGAGCTTAGAAGTACAGAGATGGAGAAAAAGATACATATTTAACCAACTACACTGTCTGAAAGGAGAAAAATATACAGAAAAACGTATCTCCCACTCTATGACTCGAGAGCTGAAAGGGACCACATTTAGACACAAAAGCGGCAAATGAGACGCAAGGTATGTTAGAGTTAGTGCATTATGGGTAAGGAAGGAGCTCAAGTGTTTTTTGGAGCCCACAAGCTCATGTACCGAGCAAGTCGGACCCAAGGATCTGATCCGTACGCATTAGTTAACGAATAAATAAAAATTGTCATAAGATCATGAGTTAACACTTTAAATGACAGATCAGACTAAATGCATTATCATAGCTCTCAACTGTCCCAAATTATCTAAGTGCACCCATTTTTACACTTAAATTGAAATCCCCAAATCCCAGATATGGGTGCTTGTGTACCTGAGATGCACAGTGAAGTCACCCCTCTTCCAGCTGTGTATGCGTCAGACAATCAGAGCATCACTTTACTGTGGCTAATATGCATGCTGTTAGCCAGTGTCTTCCTCTTTCATTTTGTATTTGCCTACTTAAGATGTGGAAGTGGACATGAAATGGTTTCTGTCTTCAATTTGCTCCACTCAGTCCAAATATTAAGCAGGTGAGGATGGAGAATTCAGTGTTTGGACGCCTGAGCAGAGAGGAAGAGAAAAAGACCACCGTGCTTGAAGAGTGCTGTGCTGCTGTTCTGAAACTCTAGGGAGGTGAGCCAAACCATGGAGAGTGTGCTGGCCATAGAAGACATGGAGCTGTGAGAGTGCCGCTGCTGCCAGTACCAATTGCTGGAAATGTAATATTCATACAGTTCCTGTAAGAATTATTCCTCAAAATGTCTGAGGTTGTCTCTACAGTATGGAATTCAGGACTGTACTTCATTTTAAATGTCCCTGTTCTCATAGGAAGTAAACAAATCTGTAATTGAGCCGAATGTTCCACTTTGTGCTTAAAATTCTTACTAGGTATTTCCTGCTGCAAGAATTAGGGAAACAGATGAAGGATAAATTGTAAACTGGCAATGGCAATAGCAACAGACAACAGTAATTCTGTAGCTCTAGACATGACCCATACAGTGGTTGAAACAAGCTGTTTAGATCATCTAGTTCTCTTACTTAGCAGATGTCAAGCAAATACTTGCATTCAGTAGTAACACAAAGCTAGAAAATGTTTTGATCCTGTAAAATGTTGTCATTGTTCAAAGTTTGTTGCTTTACTCTATTATATTTTAATACCATGTACATATTTTTAGACTGTGGATTTTAACTGCTCAGCTCCAATACATTTTAAAATACCAATAAAATTAACTTCAGGTGCTGGCAGAATAACAGGATGTGAATTAATAAATATTTTCTGAAGTAAAAGAAGTCTATAACTCCAATTACTGTAATTTAAAATGATGCCCCTGCTTTTGTGCAATATAGTATATGCGGGCAGGAGCATCCATGTGTTCATTTGAATATATATACTGTATGCTAATTAGGTGACCCTGACTGCCCCTGGTTTTAAGATCCTTTGTCCTCAATTCACTCCTCTAGAAGATGGGAGGTATGATTGCTATGCACAGGTGACTAACTAGCAAACTTACAGGGCAGGACATGTAACACTACGGTTGACAGAAAAGATTGTTGGAGTAACAGGGCCAGTAACTGAAAAGTTGCCCTTGTAAAGTCTGTTTCTCTGCAATTTGTTTACACTTTTGGAAGCTGCTTTAACACATCAACAAAGCATGCAGAAAATCATCTGTAAAAGTCACTACAATCCAGTTTAATGACAGTTGTACTGAGGACTCTCAAAGTTAACAGTTTTTCAAAGTGAACATGGGATCTGAAAAGACGTATCCTCATAACCTTAGCCCCCACAGTGTATTATGGGAAATATTTATTTTTCCTAAGAAATAAAATCTCACCAGAATGTTTGCCTCATGAGGACATTCAAGGTTACAAAAATAAATTAGCAATGACTGTTTATTCTTCTACCAATTTCTTAAGGTTTTGTCCATAGTGGAATTTTATTGCACACTTACAAATGAACTTCAAAGTCCTAGATTATTATCAGCACTCCTCATGTATATCCTTATCTATGATTTATTTTTCATATTTGATAGCCTCTTTTTTTCCCTAGGGTGGATTGTAGCACTGCCCTGACTCCTTGTAAAACCACCAAAACCACCATTAAATTTCTTTACAGCCTTCCTCCAAATGTATTCTCTCTCTCATTCCAGTGTCTGCTTGGAGTTTTTAAAGATAACGGTACTTTAAACATTAGTATTTTAAACATTTAGGCTCATTGCATTTTTGTATTACATCTTAGGCAAGTAGTTCATCTACTATCTGAGAATCAAACCCTGCATCTTATGTTTGTAAGGTAAACACCTTAACCATTATGGCCTATGAACCTACTTAAGTGTTGTCTCCGTTCCAATCTTTGCCACTCCTCAACCAATGAATAGGGAAACTCCAGTGACTGGGTCTGTCTGTCATCTTCTACAGATTTATTTCCTCACAAAGTGGTGCTTGGTCAAAGAGTAACACAAGTTTTATCTGTGCTTTCAAAAGCACTCATGCCGTTTGGTTATATATACTCTAGCTAGTCTAGACCATGTTACATATTTTCCTGAATGATGCGTCTTTATTTGTCCTGCATTCCTCTTTCCTTCTCAATGCCCAATGACCAATTAGATTTTATACCGCTACCCAGGAAACTAACTTCTGGGGAGACCAAATTCACCCTGGGTCTCTTTTTCACATCTCTCTTGCAAGTAATTAAATTCCAGTCCCCACACATTAGCAATATTCCTTGGTGGAAGTCTAGTATTAGTGTTAATACCTGCTTTAGTTTTTTTTTTTTCTTCAACTTTGGGTTAAGTATATACTGGCTAATCAGATTTTAAGATTCATCCAATATCCTCTCAATATCATAAACCTACCCTACTCAACAAGTCTGTTCTTCTACTGACAAGGGGGCCCCTTTTTAACTAACAGTATTACCCCTCTGCTTCTTCTTGCTCCAAAGAAAGTTCAACATTATATCCCCCTCTAAAACATTTAACAAATCTTTGTGCTTTCATTTGTAGGCAAGTCTCCTGCAGCATTATCACTTGTAATTTAAACCGTCTCACACACATCAGCATTTCATTAATTTTACTATTATAAGTGAGACCAACAGAATTCCAAGACTCCAATCTAAATGCCATCTCCTAGTATATCTTTTAATTCTCATTCTTGTTACAACTCTCACTCTAGTTTGCTCAGTATAGTTACTCCCATTCTGAAGTGACATAAAAAATTATTTGTACCTTTTTCTCAATAAACCTTTTACAATATCCTGTATAAACTGCGCTATCTTCTCTTGACAACGAGTAAGAGGGAACGCAGTTTCCACAGTATAACAGCAAGGCTTTAATGAAACACTCACAATATAACACTTACAATAATCCACATAGTACACGGTTTAGCGCTTTCACCTAGCTAGTAGGCTTCATCAGAACAAAGAGACATTTTCAATTAACAGTTTAAATAACATTTTTGGCGCGAAAAAAACGTTCCTCTGTTACAGGCTTAAAGCTATATTCATCAAATAAACCCATACTATATAATATAATTATTGAATCGTATTTTGTTAACTAAAATTAAAAATACATCTTAATGCTTATATTAAATCAATCAAATTCAACAAAATAGTAAAATATTTATAAAAATATATGTAAAAAAATATATATAAATATATATATAAATATATGTGTATTTATGCATTTCCTGTGTTAGCTTCCTAGGTCCTAATCGTGCAAAATTTTAAGTTCAATACTGACAATTCATCACTTTATAAAATGACATAAAAAATAATAATAAAATAATATGATATAATAATACCAAATAGTGAAAACACCTCTATTTTATAATAAATATTTAAATAATATTGTTAAATATGTACCTAAAAATTTTTTATTTTATATCCTACTATTCTATAAAAAGTCTATCCTATACAATATTCAACAATTTCTATACAACATGTTAATGACATAAAAACATTGTTATTATTGAGTGTGGTTCAAAATTCAATTAAAATTTACTTGCAATGTTTGTTACTCTTGTTTATTTAATTCTACTAATTAATTCCAAAAATTAACAGTGTATGTATGCTTATTATTATCTAATGTGTATTTATATATTTTGTCTGTATAATATAATGTACAATAATGTGCTTTTAGATATATAATCACAGTTAATATGTACACTATTTAATAAATACTTGTTCACCATTCACTAATTATAAAAAACTTCATAAAAAACGTCATAAAAAGCTGTTAATACAATATTTGATGTTAATGCAAACCCAGTCAAGAGGAATAATGTTGTTGTGCTGTACTGCTGATTGTTACTTAATTAACAATGGTTTCACCGCAATAGTATCATTCAAACCAAGTTCAGTGGCAGCTTCTGTGAACAGCTGCCACCATATTTCTTTGTAACTTAACCATTCTTTCATATTACCCCCCCCCTCTCGTTTGGTTTGATATGCTCCAAAATTCCAAATCTAAAGCTATGATTGTCACCTTCCTTGTCCACATGTCTTTAGAGGGCATTGTTCTTATCTTTTTTTCTAATACAATAAATGTGATCGTAAATCCTCTTTTTTAATGCCCTCTCCATTTTCCCTATATAATATGCTGTGCAAGTTTGACATTTGGCCATGTATATTACAAAGGATGAGTTACAATTACCTTTTACTAACCTAACTACTGTCTTATTGGTGTTGCACAGAATAGTTTCAGATTGTCCCATGATAAACTTACATTGGTTACAATTCCCACATTTCTTAGTATTTGTTACACTATGTTTGTCACCCCTATTGTATGCTGTCTCTACCAGATTCTAAAATTTTCTTCAAATTGTGTGTCATTTTGTATACAATAAGAGGTTTGTCCCCTAATATTTTGCTTAATTCCGGGTTCACTCTAAAAATTGTCCAGTGTTTTTCCAATATTTCCTTGATTTTATTGACATATGGTGTGTACGGGAGTATACAAGCCTTCTGAAATTTGTCGACTCTAATTGATTCATTGTCTTGTTGTGCTGGATCACAAATCCCTAAAATAGGTGAATATTTTAAACCCAACTGGGAGATTACATATTGTTTGACATCATTTAACATCTTACTGTTGTACTTCCTCTCTATGAACATATTATTTATATTTTCTATCTCTTCTAACAATTCATCCTTTCTAGACGTCATCCTGGCCGCTCTAATAATCTGGCCCTTAAAAATGTTACGTAACAACTTTCTAGGATGATTACTGTTGTAATATAAATAATCATTTGAGAAAGTGTTCTTCCTATAAATATTCGATTTGAAACCTCTTTCGTCATGTGAAACTATGGTATCTAGATAGGCTATACCATTAGTACTGATAGAATGTGTAAATTTAAGAAAATCACTACTCTCATTGATAAAAATAATAAATTTGTTCAACTCTTCCATATTTCCTTTCCATAATATGTAGATGTCATCTAAAAACCTCGTGTAGTGAATAATATGAGAAAATAATTCACTTTTAAATAAAACTTCTTCCTCCCAGTTAAGCATAACTAAATTTGCGAATATAGGAGCACTCGCTGACCCCATTGCCACTCCCCTACTCTGTTAAACAACAGAGGTATTAACAACAAGGAAAGTGAAAGAATTACTGAATGTGAAGGATAGTATAAATAATGTAAAGGAAAGAGATAACATAGTAAAGATGGGGTAGTTTACTGTATGGACAACTTTAAGATATATAACTACACCAACCTACAAGTGGAAGATGTACATTTTAAACTACTATCCAAAGGAATGAAATTCATACCAACACCTAAATATGATTTGGTGGACCACTTGGTTGAAACAAAATTGTTTACACGTAAATTAAATTTGTCAGTTATGTTCCACAATAAGGACAACAGAGTAGTTTCAGGAACAGACAAAAGCGAAACAATATTAAAAAACAAGAGTTCATTTATACCTTACATGAACCCTATGGTGGAGATTTTTGAGAAACAGGTATACAAGGATTTATATGAATTTTCTAACACTAGGAAAAAAATTAAAGTGAAGAATAATTTAACTAAGGAAGAAAGGGAAGAATTATGGAATCTAAGGAATAATCAGAATATTCGTATAATGAAACCTGATAAGGGAGGGGGAATAGTGTTATATGATCAAATGGAATACAGTGTAAAGTTAAATCAGCTTCTTACTGATTCTGGAAATTATGAACCAATATCTTTGAATGAAATTAACATAGCCTATCAGAGAATCAACTCTTATATAGAGGAATTTTGGATTGACAATCGTATTAGTAGTAATGTATACAACTATTTGAAAGTGCAATATCCAATTTTAGCTGTTTTGGTAGGTATTCCTAAGATACATAAGAATATTGAAAATCCCCCCTTCAGGCCAATAATATCTGGCAGTAGGGCCAAGACATTCCCATTAGGTAAAGCGATAAACATTTGGTTAAAGGACAGTTATCAAAATATTCCCCATTTATTAAAGGACTCGTGGGATTTTCTTAGGAAATTTCCCATTAATTTAGATACTAACAATATTTATTATGTGACTATAGATGTCATTGATTTGTTCTCATGCATTGCCAACAGACAAGGGTTAGATATGTTCTGTGAAAGTATTAGAAAACACACTTACCTCGAATGGGACAAAATGTGTCTGATTATGGAATGCATGACATTAGTATTAGAACATAACTATATACTATTTGAGGGTGAATATTTTAAACAGAGTAGGGGAGTGGCAATGGGGTCAGCGAGTGCTCCTATATTCGCAAATTTAGTTATGCTTAACTGGGAGGAAGAAGTTTTATTTAAAAGTGAATTATTTTCTCATATTATTCACTACACGAGGTTTTTACATGACATCTACATATTATGGAAAGGAAATATGGAAGAGTTGAACAAATTTATTATTATTATTATTATTTTGATCAATGAGAGTAGTGATTTTCTTAAATTTACACATTCTATCAGTACTAATGGTATAGCCTATCTAGATACCATAGTTTCACATGACGAAAGAGGTTTCAAATCGAATATTTATAGGAAGAACACTTTCTCAAATGATTATTTATATTACAACAGTAATCATCCTAGAAAGTTGTACGTAACATTTTTAAGGGCCAGATTATTAGAGCGGCCAGGATGACGTCTAGAAAGGATGAATTGTTAGAAGAGATAGAAAATATAACTAATATGTTCAAAGAGAGGAAGTACAACAGTAAGATGTTAAATGATGTCAAACAATATGTAATCTCCCAGTTGGGTTTAAAATATTCACCTATTTTAGGGATTTGTGATCCAGCACAACAAGACAATGAATCAATTAGAGTCGACAAATTTCAGAAGGCTTGTATACTCCCGTACACACCATATGTCAATAAAATCAAGGAAATATTGGAAAAACACTGGACAATTTTTAGAGTGAACCTGGAATTAAGCAAAATATTAGGGGACAAACCTCTTATTGTATACAAAATGACACACAATTTGAAGAAAATTTTAGAATCTGGTAAAGAGACCACATACAATAGGGGTGACAAACATAGTGTAACAAATACTAAGAAATGTGGGAATTGTAACCAATGTAAGTTTATCATGGGACAATCTGAAACTATTCTGTGCAACACCAATAAGACAGTAGTTAGGTTAGTAAAAGGTAATTGTAACTCATCCTTTGTAATATACATGGCCAAATGTCACACTTGCACAGCATATTATATAGGGAAAACAAAGAGGGCATTAAAAAAGAGGATTTACGATCACATTTATTGTATTAGAAAAAAAGATAAGAACAATGCCCTCTACAGACATGTGGACAAGGAAGGTGACAATCATAGCTTTAGATTTGGAATTTTGGAGCATATCAAACCAAACGAGAGGGGGGGGGTAATATGAAAGAATGGTTAAGTTACAAAGAAATATGGTGGCAGCTGTTCACAGAAGCTGCCACTGAACCTGGTTTGAATGATACTATTGCGGTGAAACCATTGTTAATTAAGTAACAATCAGCAGTACAGCACAACAACATTATTCCTCTTAACTGGGTTTGCATTAACATCAAATATTGTATTAACAGCTTTTTATGAAGTTTTTTATGAAGTTTTGTATAATTAGTGAATGGTGAACAAGTATTTATTAAATAGTGTACATATTAACTGTGATTATATATCTAAAAGCACATTATTGTACATTATATTATACAGACAAAATATATAAATACACATTAGATAATAATAAGCATACATACACTGTTAATTTTTGGAATTAATTAGTAGAATTAAATAACAAACAAGAGTAACAAACATTGCAAGTAAATTTTAATTGAATTTTGAACCACACTCAATAATAACAATGTTTTTATGTCATTAACATGTTGTATAGAAATTGTTGAATATTGTATAGGATAGACTTTTTATAGAATAGTAGGATATAAAATAAAAAATTTTTAGGTACATATTTAACAATATTATTTAAATATTTATTATAAAATAGAGGTGTTTTCACTATTTGGTATTATTATATCACATTATTTTATTATTATTTTTTATGTCATTTTATAAAGTGATGAATTGTCAGTATTGAACTTAAATTTTTGCACGATTAGGACCTAGGAAGCTAACACAGAAAATGCATAAATACACATATATTTATATATATATATATATATATATATATATTTATATATATTTTTTTACATATATTTTTATAAATATTTTACTATTTTGTTGAATTTGATTGATTTAATATAAGCATTAAGATGTATTTTTAATTTTAGTTAACAAAATACGATTCAATAATTATATTATATAGTATGGGTTTATTTGATGAATATAGCTTTAAGCCTGTAACAGAGGAACGTTTTTTCGCGCCAAAAATGTTATTTAAACTGTTAATTGAAAATGTCTCTTTGTTCTGATGAAGCCTACTAGCTAGGTGAAAGCGCTAAACCGTGTACTATGTGGATTATTGTAAGTGTTATATTGTGAGTGTTTCATTAAAGCCTTGCTGTTATACTGTGGAAACTGCGTTCCCTCTTACTCGTTGTCAAGAGAAGATAGCGCAGTTTATTCCATTTAAATATCCTGTATAAGGAATAGCTGTAAACAAGAAACTTAGATGCAGATTATACACATCTGAAGTGAAACAAACTTTACAAAATCAAAGAAAACAGCTAAACACCCTGCCATTTTTTTCTTTGCTTTACAGAACTTTAGAAAACCATTTGCTTTGTGCATGACAGAACTCGTTCTTTGTTGATGCAATACGAGCTGTTTCACTCCAGCCTGAGGCTAAGTCTTTAATTCATTCAATCATGATGTGTGTTCCATAGCTAGACTTCTGCAGCATCTGAATATTGTCATAGTGGGCAGTTAAAATGTTTCTACCTCTGTTGGTCTTTTATCAGTGCTTTCTATACAATCCAGCAGCATGGCACTCATTTTCAGTAGCTCCATACACATTTTGTCAATCTTTTCCTGCACATCTGTCATCTCCATTGTCTTGCTTTGGCAAACTTTCTAGATGACAGGGCACGCTTTTGTTCTACAAGAATACTCTGCTCATAACGGGAAGTCTTGATTTTTGAATATATTTTGAGTTGAAAAGCCATCTTCTTCCCCTTCTCTTAGGCATCCCATTTAATCTGCTGCCACTCAGGATTAGATTTTTAATGCAGATTACAGACGCTTTCAATGTCCAGTCGCACAGAAAGGAGCTCTGCTTCATGACTGCTTATCTCAGTGCCATATTAGAAGTTCCGAGGCATGTTTTGCTCAGGTTTGGCTAGTATTTGGTGAAGGACCTAATACTGACTGTGCTGTGGCACCCAAACAATTCGCAGAAAATTATGGATATGCAAGTGTTCTTTCAAAATGCCCATCAAGTACAAACGCAGACAAAAAGGGCACATTTGTGGCAATGACAACAAAATATCAATCAAAACATTTGAAATTTCAGTTCTGTCAGGCCTTGACCCAAATACAATTCCTAGGGGATATGACATTGTCAGATGCACAGAAGATGATGAAAGCTATAACAGAATATGAAATATGTCAAATGGAGAGGACAGTCCTACTGTAACACTCTAGAAAGTGGACAGCCTTCTACATCACAATCAGGTAAAAAGCTTGTCAATAAAATTACTAAAGGCTCTGAGAAAATCCATTAACTAGGAAACAGCTCTGAACTTCAGGTCATTAAAGTTGATGAAAAAAAAACAATGGTACCATTACTAAAGCTACCTCAGTATAGTAAAGGAGGATCTTCAATGTTAAACGCTGCTAACAACTGATGGGATTTGTAAATCTGAAGTTTCAATGGTTTGAAGTAAAGTGGTTAAGAATGATTTATCATACAAAGCATTAAAGGCAAGAAAAAAAATGGTGACCAGGGGCTGTTTATTGCATGACTTACTTGTATGTGTGGCTATGGATATGTTATTGGGATAATAATTAAATATTAGTGTAACAATAATCAGATATGACAAGAGCAGCGTTTACTTAACACATGAATTCTGAAGGGCAGAGGAACAATGTTTGATTTTAATTAATGGAAGGGGGATGGAAACACCACTTCTGAAATGTGGTGAAATTATAGCAATTGCACAGGGATATGGTCTGACACAATCACTTTAGAAGTGCAAATATGTTGTTTTACAATACTATATGCATGAATCTTAATAAAAGGAAAACAATTCCATGTATCCAAATTAATATTAGCGAAGCATCTTAGTAAAGATTAGTTAAGAAGGTTACATTAACTGTGGAATGTTAAGTATTAATAGTAAAATAATACTGAAAGCATTTTTTTTTGGGGGGGGGCTGCAACTGGCAGGACATTTGGCATAAAAAGTGTTTTTTTGATGAAAATATGAACATGTTGAGGTCTAGGAGATGGGTTACGTCAATTCATAGTTTTATTTGTTTCTTAACAGTGTTAATATGGAGTTTTTATGCATTTTTGTACATATAATGAAGGTTCTTAAGAGATGCAAGGTGTCTGTCAGATACTTTTGTGTTTGGCAATGGATGAGTTTAATTATTTAAAATGTATATTTATTCTGTAAATATGTTCCATATAACCTTGTTAAAGTACTTAAAAAATGGCACTGTGCTCCGTGGTAGAACAGGATGTTAAAACATTTGATAAGAAGAAAGAAAAAGACATTGATTTGTTTTTAAAAATAACCAAATGCCATTAACTACCAAATATATCTGGAAAGCTTTTAAGAATTTAGGAAGTAAATGAGGAGACAAAAAGGGAAATGTAGGAAACATGATCTAAATTTAACACACATCACAGACACCAAGCAAAAAATCTTTCTAAGAGCATTTTATGGGCTATGTATGTTGTAGACATCTGTTTTTAAACAGGGATACAAATCTGTTTCAGATAACATCAAGTCCTGACAATCAGTGTTTTTATTTTCTGAATAAAATGATGGATTGTATCACACCATGTTTAACTTGACTCAACTCATGGCTAATGGCTACGCTCCTCTGGAAGACGGCTGTCACTGTTCCAGTGTACAAGAAATACAATCTGGATAAATATACACTTGTATGCCTGCTGTATTCATGGTAAAAACTTTGAAAAGGGTTATTCTTAAGAGCATACAGGTGGGCAAATTAATAGTAAAAGACATATTTCAAAATGGTTTTATCTGAGGAAGATCATGTACTATAAACTTTCAATTATAATCCAATACGGCATTAGATACTGAATCACCAATTCATATTGTTTTTCATGATTTGGCCAAAGCCTTACATTCTACACCACACTTGACCATCATGTCAGCATTTCAAAAGTGGGGTATTAATCCACATCATTACATAACTGACTATAGAATGTTTGAAGAAATACTGTATGAAAGTAACATCCTAACTAACAACGAAAAGCAAGTGAATGTGTGGTTGATGGAAATGGTGTTAAAGAATAATTTTTTATATTTTAATGGGGAATTCTTTAGACAGACGCAAGGAGTGGCCATGGGTGCTGCATGTGCTCCAAACTATGCAAATTTAGTACTTGCTAAATGGGAAGAAAAATATGTATTAAATTCCCAATTTAATTCCCATTGGGTACTTTATCGCAGATTTTTGGATGACATAGTCCTATTTTGGACTTGCGGACATGACAAGTTTAAGGAATTCATGGCTTATCTCAATAAAACCACAGAGTTTTTGAAGTTCACATATACAGTATCAGACAATGTACTACAATATTTAGATTTGGAAATTTATAAGCAGGGGGATGTTTTGGAAACAAAAGTATACAGAAAACCTTGTAATATGTTTCTACATTATGATAGTGCACACCCCCTACACTGTAAAAGGAATATTATAAAAGGACAATTTGTGAGAGGTAGTCGGATGACAAGTTCCCAGAATGATTTTTTCAAAGAATGTGAACTTTTGGAGAAACTGTCCATGGATCGGGGATACCCACCAAAGCTTATTAAGGAAATAAGACAGGAAAGAGAAGGGGGAAGGAAAAATAGATATACCCCAATTGTGAAGACAATTGACTTTGGAATAGAGCAATTTAAAGATCAAGGGAGAAGTGAAGAGAATTTTCAACTAGCTTTAACCCTAGAATACAATGCACTGAACAGTAATATTAAAAGAATATTTTTTAAGGAATGGGATAGGTTTATTAATATAACTGATATAGACAAATTAGAATGGATCTCAACAAAAATAGTGTATAAGAATGCTCAAAGTATAAGAAACATTTTAGAAAGTAGGAATACTATGGCTCTACAAGATGTAAAAAAGACGGGTACTTACAAGTGTGGTAGATGCTCCCAATGCCCCTATATTTCAAACTCCGATAGGTTATACATAGCAAGCAGGGACAGATGGATTATTAATAATAAGAGTTATTACAATTGTGATTCCATGGGACTAGTTTATATGGCCACCTGTGGGACCTGCAATTCTTTCTATATAGGAAAAACAGAAAGAAAACTTAAAAGAAGGATATACGAACATCTTAATGATATCAAGAATTGCAAGGATACAACAAATGCTTTGTTTAAACATAATAAGGAATGTACAGGAGCCATCTTCAAATTTACAGTGTTAGAACACACTGAGAGATATAAGAGGGGGGCCCCTGGGAGGAGAAAATTGAATATAGGGAGCTTTGGTGGCAGGTAACACTAGAAGCATACAACCCACCAGGGTTGAATGAATACACAAGTATTTTACCTATTCTGAAATTAAGGGCAGCTAAGCTATAATAACATTTCGCAATTCAAAAATTGATTTATATAGAACATTTTTACACACTTTTAAACACTGTATTGTTAAAATTTCATAACACTAAATTATTGGTTTTAAATAATATAAAATTGCATTTTATTTAAAGGTTTTTAATTTAGGATGTTACCAGGTTAATAACATGAATTTCCACTAGAGGGCAGTTGAATATTATAGAATTTTAAATGGATATATTTATTTACACCAACATTCTTGATTTTTTATAAATGAAAGGGAATAAAACTATGTAAATTATTAGAAAGGTATTTATTTATTTATTTTTTAAATATGAAAGATTTTTTTATGTGGTAGGGAAGTATATTCATTCAAGTATGGTATTAAATGTATTTATAACATTGTTAATTGTTTAATTTATGTTCAGTAATTGATTTCATTGGTCTGGTTATAAAAGGAGTGTAGTCAAACTTATGGTTCATCTGATGAAGCCTGATTTTATAGACGAAAACGCGTGTGTTCAATAGTGTTTATGTTCTAATACGGAGTGTTATACAGAGTGTCATATATTTATTTCGTGGAACGTTGTTTGAATAAACAGTGGCCTAAAAACTTGGATTTCGCTCTCCGCTCCTCTGTCTGACTTTTAATTCTGACTATAGAATGGTTATCACCTAGGATGTCTTGTATGTAACTTTGGGGTTACCTCTAACTTATTTAAAATCTTTAGAGTAATTTCCTAGGGGTCATTCCTTGGACAGTTTCTGCTCAGCTTCTTTATGTCAGCTATGCCCAGAAGTGAGAATGTGTGGATTAAGAACCAAAGAGCAACCACCAAAATCCACTGCAAACGTCCTTAGGAACTGAAAACTTAATCACTGGCACTTAAACATGTTGTGTACAGATGATGTTGGAGACATTACTTTTTTTAAAATGTTCTTGGTTCTGTGAGTCGTAATCCTTCCAGGAGATGCTTAGAAAAATGTACTCGCGTAAATACAATAAGTATGCCCGAATATAACCTTGTGACTTGCTTATATATATATATTTTACTTTAATATAATCAAATTTTCAAAGATAAGGGGAAGCAGTACTGTGAAGATTGGGTAAAGATGGGTGAAGGTTGCCAGCCTAGCCAAATAGAATTTGATACATAATTCTGGCATTTGTAAATACAAATGTAACATACAGGCTTGTTTCTTAAATTAAAGAAAAATACTGTAAAATGTTAGATTGTAGCAACATTGCTATCTGCTATAAGGAAAATCAAGTCAAGCATTTCACATCTGTTCTTTGAAATTAAAATAATGTCTTGTATGTTCTTTTGATCTCCAGAGCTGAGTCATTATGTCTGAACTAGCACATTCTTTCTATTGTTTTAAGGCTAAAGTTAATGACCAAAATTTACATGTGGAATGTCCTTTATTGCTTTAAGTGTAAAATAATGTAAATGCGGTTTCTGTGTGGCCTGAGAACCAGGAAAGTGTCAAAATGATGTAATGTGTATACTGGGAAACCTAAGTGTCAAAAGAAAGATGTAATCTGTGAGGGCCCAGCAGAAATGTTTGAGAGTGATTTTAAAAAATATTGCTCAGAGAGAGACTGTAAGCATTTTGATCTTGGACATCTAACTCAGCACTGTCTGTTGTCTTTAGTAAGTTATCTTAGAAGTGTGTTTTCCTGTAAAAATAGCTAGGACTATAAAGATTAGACTAAGTGTTTTTCTGTTATGTCAGAACTGTACTATGGAATTATTTTAAGTTTCTGTGTGATCTCTGAACTCTTGAATAGCACTGTGGTATAGTAGCATTGTCTTGTGTTTTAATTATTTACTATTAAATATTTAAAAAAACTTTTTACTTGTGGCTGGTCTGTGTAGAGATAAGTTAAGCTCTACAGTACATGGCATATTTACAGAGTTTATTGTACAAAGCCACTCTAATAAGCCTTGACTGATTAGTCACACTTACCAATTGGATAATAATATTGCACAGTAATAATTCAACACCCTTTTAAGGGCCTTTGGGTAGCTGATAATTATTAGCTGGTGGTGGCCATGTAGTCTGGGCATAGGGGAACAGCTGGAGAATCTGTGCCAGCCTTTCCCAGGAGTGTCTGTGAAGTTCTATAAATACTTATCTCAGAGTGAGTGTGTGCGTGTGTGCGTGAGTGTGTGCGTGTGTGCGTGTGTGCGTGTGTGCGTGTGTGCGTGTGTGCGTGTGTGCGTGTGTGAGTGTGTGAGTGTGTGAGTGTGTGAGTGTGTGAGTGTGTGAGTGTGTGAGTGTGTCAGCTACGTGGGCAGGGGTACGAAACACTGGTTAGACAGACAGGGAATTGGAGGTTTTAGCTTGCCAGCTAGGCTGAGATCTGGACCCTATAGCTGTGCCAGTGGAGAGTCTTATTGGGGACCTGGGGAGCGACCAGCCTCAGACTGACTGTGATCTCTGTGTGCTCTTAAGGGAAATTGCACTTTACTGTGTGTACCTGCTATCCTTTCCTCTCATATGAGACGCCCTCTCTGGTGTTAGTGGTGAGGACTGAGGCTCCTTGACTGCTGGGCCAGGGCACGGGCCTCAAAAGTATAAACAGATTTTCATCACTTGCTGCAGTTTGCGGATTTAAAAATAGGGATTTCTAAATATGAAGACATCAAAACAGCAGGCGTACTAACACCAACGAAGAACCAAAAAATATACAGCTGTACTTAGATCATTTATATAAATGGGCAGATGAACAGTCAGCATCCTACAAATACAAAGAAAATGCAAAAATATGCATTTAGGAAGTTCAAATAACAGGTACCCCATATGCCTTAAATCGAAGGCTAACTGCAAGTTTCACGTAGTTTAGGGAATTTGGTGTAATAGTCAGTGATAACTTGCATTACTCTACTGTTGTCGTACTTTTCAGAAAATTCTTATTATCCAAACTGTGCTTAGATCAATGTCTTCCAGACAAAGGAATATTCTTACGCCATTATATAAGTGCATGCTCCAACCCATGTTCTAGTACAGGTCTGGATTTTACAGTTACAGCATGAGAGATGTAAATAATCTAGAGAAAACTCAAAAGTTCTACAGCAAACAATTGGCTAATTTAAAAAATTTTGCTTATAGAACAAGTTTGAGGTTACTTAAATTAAACTAAGTCCATTACTAATTACACAGAGGGTACATGATCTGGGCTTCTAAATGCTCCCAGAATGCCTCCCTAAAGGCTACTATTGGCAAAAGTTTTACCCTTCAAAGTTTGTGAAATAAAAATAATAACTTGCTTAAATTTGTAACTAAACATAATGGTAATAAAAAATGGATTTATTTCTAGATCAGAGTTTCTAAAGTGAGAAATCCTCTCCCAGTGGGTCTTATCAGGAAGTTGATATATTTACGTCCTTTTAAAAGTCAGACTGAATACTTCTTTAAGTTTTTTGTTTTTTGTTTTTTTTAATTGGGCTGGAATAAAACAGGGCTCACACAGACAACTGAAATGGTTCCAAGCTAGTAACTTGGATTACCCAATTATAGTACAAACACCCATTCAAGGGATCTTGATCTTTTTTGCCAAATAAACAATACCGCTTCTATGGAACAATGTTCCACTCCAAATAAAGCAAGGAACTTCTCTTACTCTATTCAAATAGTTTGGACGAAAGGAAAATTCACCCCTGATTTAGTACCACTATCACTCATTCATAAGGAAAACCATGTACATATCCCAACATTTCCCTGTTCAACCCATCTCTGAGTTATCTGCATGCAAAACACAAAAGCTAAAAACCAATGTGGGAATCTAAGCCTAGGCTTCTCAATATCCTCAAAGTTCAACAGTCTACTGTGTACCTACGAACCTATAATTAACATTGTAATTTGTATGGTCTGATCAATACAACTAAACTGCATTTGATCAAGACATATTAATAGACCTTATAGCAATGGCTTATAGCAATAAGAAACAATATGGCCTCAAGCTAAACGCCAAAAAGTGTATAGTCATCCCCTTTGGCAAAAACATAGTGCCCACAAATTACCACATAGGTGGTATTCCATTAAGTACAGAAGAAGTAATTAGGGACCTGGGGACCCAAGTTGATAGCAATCTCTCATTTGACAACCACATGGCCAAAGTGGTTAGAAAAATATTTTATATAGCACACCTAATCATGAAGGGATTCACATCTAGATCAGGGGAGGTCATTGTGCCTCTTTACTCATCCCTCATCAGGCCCATAACTGAGTACAATGCCCCTTTTGGGATGTACCTTACCAGACACCTGCAGCAACTGGAAAGACCCCAAAAGTACCTCACCAAGAGGATCAAAGGGCTCAAACAGATGCCATATGCTGCCCGGTTAAAGAAACTCCAACTCTACTCAGTGACATACCGCCTGCTCAGAGGCGATCTGTGCCTGACGTATAAAGCAATGTCCAACCCAGAATTAATGGACATGCTGCACCTCAGAAAATCCAAATCCCATTGAGCCACGCGCTCGAGAGACTTGAACCGCAGCACTGAAATAAATAGGACATGCTGGAGGGACAGATACATAACCCAGAGGCTCCCTTCACTCTGGAATAAAATCCCAGTCCAGGTTTGGCAGAGTCCCTCACTGACTCTCTTCAAGAGGAATCTTGATGAGTGGATGGGAGATCGTAGGTTTACCCCGGGTATCACTTTTGTGTCACTGTTAGACAGAAGCACAGTATACTAACCTCGAAAAAGGGCATAGCAAAATTAATTTAAAATGGGTGGCGAAAGCCAAACACACTCTGGCTAGGCTTATAAATGCCCTAGGGCAGATAGCCTAGCATGAACCTATGAAACCCACTTGAATGCACAAGAGAGTGCTGCATTACTCAGACTGCTGGGACACAGGACTTACTTCCTTATTAGATGAGCAGAGAAAAAAAGAGGTAATGCTTCTAGTTGAAAATACCTGTCCATTAACAGCTAAGGTAACCTTGACAGGTGATCAGGTTTGCTTAGCAGAAGTGAATGAATTTTACAGTGCAAGGAAAGTAATTATAACTACCTTTCTTTCTTTGTATATATGCGTGTCTGTATATGTGTGTATGTATGTATATATATGTATGTATATATATGTGTGCATATATATGTATGTATATATATATATGTGTGTATATATATATATATATATATATATATATATATATATATATATTCGTATCACTTCACTGAAAGAACATTTCACTGACACCCATTTCACCGAGACCAAATCACCTAAAGTTCATTTCAACTAAAACTCATTTCACTGACAAGTAGTATTCTAAGGCAAGTCAAAGGTATATGTCCTTTTCCCCACTGTAGTGCAATCCTGATGTTAGTATATATAGTTAGGTGGGTGTGGAGGGCATAGCCCCCCACTTAGTTTGGTTTTCTGTTGTATGGTTTTGTTTTATATTATTTGGTAAAATTCAACTAGTTGGGGGGGGGGGCTACACCCCTCACCCCCACCCCAACTATATATACTAACACCAGGGTCACACTACAGTGGGGAAAAGGACATATACCTTTGACTTGCCTTACAGTACTACTGTTCAGTGAAATGAGTTTTAGGTGAAATGAACTTGAGGTGATTTGGTCTCAGTGAAATGGTCTTTCAGTGAAGTGATATGAATCCACACACATATATATATATATATATATATATATATATATATATATATATATATATAGTCTACAGTAAAAAAACACTGCCACGGCTTGAATTCCTTCACAGACTCCTTCATTGAAACAGTCTCATACAATTTAAAAGATTGAGCGCTTTCTTCCCTCTCCACAGGGATTTCATCAGAATCTATCTCTGTTAACAATTTCCCCCTTTATATATTCTTTAACAATGATGACATCACTCGTTATCTAAATAATCATTAATTAGAGATGTTTCAAGTGCAACACACTATATACAAATACATTTATATATATATATATATATATATATATATATATATATATATGTATATGTGTGTGTGTGTGTGTGCATACACACACACACTTTACTCTACACCTCTCCTATACTTGCCTACCTTAGACAAACAGACCTAAACAAGTTTGAGGCTTGCTACAATAAAATTGCTAAGCTTGCCACTGGTGCAGCTTATCACTGTATCTCACTTAAAGAACTTGATTGGCTTGAACTCCCTCAACTTCTTCACCTGAATCAACTCTCTCTTACCCACAAGTTAGTAAACCATCCTCTTAAAGTCCCATCCCTTCAAAACCTTGTCCAGCCCTAATGCTAAACTAGACCACTACGCTCTAGCAGCAAAAATCTACTTTTAGTGACCAAACCCAAGAACTCAGCGGGGGAAGCTCTATTCTCCTGCGTCATATCCAGAGTATGGAAGAATTCCCCCCCCCCCATAACCACACTACCTTCTTGCAATCACTTCAAGACTGCACTAAAAACTCACTTAAAATGTCTCTGGTTATGCCCATGTACCAATCCCAACTAGTGACCCTCCTTTTACCTCATCTTCCTCTCCCCTTCCCTAGCCACCCTGCCTCACACCGTCTGATCATTGCATTCCTTCCTCTGCAGGCGTTGGCTCACCCTTTACCCTCCTCTTCCCTCCTCACGCAATCTCTCAGACCTGTTATAACATGCTAAACTACCTCACTTCATCTCAACTCCAAATATATATCCAACTGACTTGCACCTAGCTTCCTCTCACTACTACGTATACTACTCACTCAGACTCCTCTCTTACTCCTCTATCTTCATCTTCAATCCCGTTAGCCCTTCTAGCTTGTTCCACCTCCATATAGAGCTTCTGCTTTATATCTGCTTGAGTTTAGTGCGATATTTGTATATATGACTTAGGTATAAGAGTTTAGGAAGTACAGTTGTGTACACTTACCATAAATGTAGAAGTTCGAGTGTACTCACTGTTGCAGTCATTACATTTGGGTTATCTGCTTGCAGGTAGCCCTCAGTCAGCCTGATTAACAAAATCTTGGGTCCTGTGTCAGTTGCTGTCCCTTCTTCCATGACGTCAGGTCACCAGAGGTATAAAAATGCAGCCGACGGCATTACATCAGTTTTTCTTGTCCCAGATGTCAGGTGCCCCCTAAATGGGGAGCAATTAAATATAAAAGTACAATGACATACCTTCAACAAAAAAGCAAATACACCAAAAAGGCTTTTAAGCATAGTATAGGAAAGTAGAGGTGCAGCCAAAAGAAGTTAGGGGGCTGGAGGGAGGGTGACAAGGACTGCAACAGTGAATACACTCGAACATCTACATTTATGGTAAGTGTACACAACTGTACTATGTTCTTCATGTTTCACTGTTGCAGTCATTACATTTGGGTAGATTCCCAAAGATATGGTTGGAAGGAGGAATTAAGATAGCATTACTGCCAGCTATAAGGCCCTGCAAGACTGCAGTGGCAAAGCCAGCTCTGTATTTAGAGAAAACTGGCAAATGATAATGCTTGGTGAAAGTATGCACAGAACTCCAGGTAGCAGCTTCTAGGATGTCCCTGGTAGGGATGCCTCTGAGAAAGGCTGTAGAGTTAAGATGCAGCCCTGGTGGAGTGAGGTCTGATCTCCTGGGGGATAGGTTTTCCATGGAGCTTATAGCCGAAATGAATGCAATGGCCTATCCATTTAGAAATGGTTTGTTTTGAAATAGCCTTCCCCTCTGCCCCTGCAGCAAATACCACCAGCAGTTGTTCAGATTTCCTTTGAGGTTTAGTCCTGTCCAAGTAGAATCTAAGTTGTCTGTGCACATCTAAGGAATGCAATATCCGTTCCCCTTTATTCTGTGGATTGGGAAAGAAGTAGACTGATTAAGAGCCACACTGGATACCACCTTGGGCATGAAGGACAGATTGGTTCTGAGGGACATCCTGTCCGCATGAAAGATGATGAAAGGCTCCACTGCCATTAGGGCCTGAAATTCAGATACCCTTCTAGCTGAAGTGATTGCTAAAAGGAAACTGTTTTCCAAGAAAGAAATTTTAAGTCTGCAGTAGCAGCTGGCTCGAAAGGAGGTAGAGCGAGTTTCTCCAAAACAAAGTTAAGGTCCCAGGCTGGGGATGGAGCTCTCCTGGGTGGTCTCAAATTTTTGGCCCCTCTGAGGAACTGCTTGAGCAGTGGAAGAGAGAAGAGGGGAGGTTCTGTGCTATAATGAGCTGAAATGGCTGACGCGTGGATTTTAATGGAGGCAAAGACAGGCCCTTGTGAAACATCTCAGTTAAGTATTGTAAGATGTGAGGCAAATTGGGCGCTGCTGTGCTCATCCCTTGAGATTGGTTACAGGCACAGAATCTTTTCTATTTTTCAGCATAAGATTTTCTAGTACTAGACTCCTTGCCTCTAAAATGATATCCATCACAGATTTACTGAGGGATGGTAGAGGAGAGATTATGTAATTAGCCAGGCTGCAAGGTTCAGTGTTAGAAGCTGAGGGTGCAGAATCTGGTTCTCCTGCTGATACAGCAGGGAAGGAGTCTGAGGCAGGTGCCATGGGGATAAACATTACACACTGCGCAGGAGGGGGTGCCAGTGTTGGCGTGGCCAGTCTGGAGCAATCAAAATCATCCTTGGTTTGTCCTGTTTGATTTTTATTAGCACTTTGGAAAGCAGAGGCAGAGGGGGAAAGGCATAGGCTGATAGGTTTTTCCAGCTGAAGGACAGAGCATCCACTTTCCATGCTTGCTTGTGGGGAGTCCTTGTGCAAAATTTGTCCAATTGGCAGCTCTGGGGAGAGGCAAACAGGTCTATATCTGGGCTCCCCCATTTGCATGTCAACATGTTGAAAATCCTTGGTTCCAGTTTCCACTCGTGTGGGTCCACGAGATTTCTGCTTAATCCGTCTGCCAGTATATTTAATTTTCCTGGCAGGAATTGAGCTTGTAGGTGCACTTGGTAGCTCAAGGCTGTGTTCCGGCTAGTCTGCAGAGGGGGTAAGAATGTGTACCCCCCCACCTTGCTTGTTTATGTACCACATAACAGTGGTGGTGTCCGTTTTTACCACAAGTTGTCCTGGAAGAATGTGGTCCTTGAAGGCTGTCAGAGCATTATGTACAGATAACATTTCTTTTTGATTGATGCATTTGACTTGGGTTCCATTTGCCCTGAATGCACTTCCCCGCCAGGTGAGCATCCCATGCACAGTCTGATGTGTCTGTTGTTAGGGTTTGGGCGGCAGGGGGTGGTGTGAAAGGTAGTCCCTTGTTTTAGTGGTAGGTCTCTGCCCCACCAAAGGAATTTTAGGCGTAGGCAAGGTATGACAGGAATCATTGCTTCTAGATCCTGAGAATGTTGACACCATACGCTTTTTAGATACCACTGTAGTTTCCTCATATGCAGTCTTGCATATGGAATTAGAAGAATGCAGGCCATGAACCCCAAGGCTTAAAAAGCATTTGTCTTGCAGATAGCAAGGTTTTTGTGGCCACTTGTTTGAAGTAGGTTGTCAAATGAATTTGTTTCGCTGGCATGAGGTAAGCCATCTGGGAAGTTGTATTCAAGCTTGCTCCCAGGAGTATAATTTGTTGACAGGGTACCAGGTGTGATTTCTTTTCGTTTATGGTGTACCCCAGACAAGTTAGAATCCTTTGTACAAAGGCCAGATGATTCAAAAGTATGTCCTGGCTTTCTGCCTGAATTAGACAATAGTCCATGTATGGGTATATTTGAATATTTCTTTGCCTGCAAAATGCAATAACTGGAGCTAGGCACTTTGTGAATACCCTGGGCGCAGTAGATGAGCCAAAGGGCAGTGCAGAGAACTGACAGTGTGTGTAGCCTGCTATGAATCATAGGTATCTTCTGCAAGATTCCCTGATTGGGAAGTGCAGGTATGCTTTTTTAAAATCAAGTGTTGCCAAGCAGGCATATTTGCCTAGCATAGGAAGTAATTGGTGAAGAGTCAGCATCTTGAATTTTGGAATTTCCAAAAAGGTGTTTAGAGTAGACAGGTCCAGGATAGGATGCCATGAATTGTCTTTTCTGGGTCCAGGAAAAGCCTTGAGTAGAAACCTTGTCCTGTTTCCTCTTCCGGTAACCAGCTGAATAGCCCCCCATGCTAAAGAAAGAAAGTACTTGTTTTTGGGCCTCTGCCCATAGAACTGGGGGTAGGTCTGGCCAACCGCTTGGTGTTGGCAACGTGTGGACATGAAATCTGTATCCCTGGGACACTATATTTAAGACCCATTTGCCCTGGGTAATGAGTTCCCAGTTCTTTGCATGAAACGCAATCTTTCCCCCCAAAAGGGCAGTCAGTTGATAAGTGCTTGGAAATTTTAAACGAAAGTCACTGAGACAGTTTACCATAGGGGGGAGTCTTACTACTCCCAGATTTGGAAGTGGAGGCCCCCCACTGCTTAGTCCTGTGTGTCTCCTGGGACTAAAACCTGGGGGGTTTTCTGTGCCTGGGTTTGGCTTGAGAAGACCTGGAAGGGGCTGGAAAGGACCAATTCTTAGAGGGCCAGTGCCTACTAAATCTATGAGGCTGAACTTGTAAGAAATATTTAACAGTTTGCATAGATTTAGCTTTATCTTCCATCTTTTTAAGAACTTCCTCAGCCTTGTTGCCAAACAGGCAGTCCAGCACAATTTAGCTTTAACATGATCAGGCATGATTGCTCCTTTAGCCAAGCATGCCTTCTGAGCACAGACCCAGTAACAGCAGCTCTGCAAGAGGCCTCTAATGAATCAAAACCACATTGCAAAGTATGTTTTCCTATTTGTTCAGCAGAATGCATTAAATCCTGTAATTCTTTATTTTCAACACAGTCAGGAATCATCATCATTTTCTGTTTAAGCAATCCAATAACATGTTGCTGACACTTTAACATATGAAACTGGCAGTTTAAAGCCCTGAAGGCCAAGGTTGCAGAAGTGTAAACCTTCTTACCCCATCTATCCAGGGCTCTGGAATCTCTATCAGAAGGGATAGGATTTTTAGCAGTAGAAGCCTTAATGCCCTTGGGCCCCTGTGAAATAGTCTCTGGATCCGCAACAGGATTTTTAAAAAGGAACTTGTGTGATTCAGGGACCCTGTAGTATCTATCAGGTTTTCTGAGAGCAGGAGGCAAGGAATCAGGGTCCAAACTAGATTCCGAAAAAGCATCAACAACAATGTCTAGTACAGGAGGAATAGCTAAAGGCCTATGCTGAGGTAGGAGTAAGAAATCCCTAAGCCTCTTTTTTGAGTCAGAAGATTCATAAACAACTTCAGTCCTAGGCCTTTTAGAAAGGGGGGGGGGGGTGGGCTACCCCTGATTAGAGTAATTAAATCTTCAGCCATTCTTATCATTTGTTTTTTAGGCAAAGAGGCCTGAGCATGTGGCCTGGGCATCAGTTTTTTAGGAATGGTTCGAGATTTAGGCCTAACTGAAGAAGGAGGTGTCAGTTTAACATGCAAGTCCGTAGGCCTGAATACACTCTCAGAAGCCAGTGCTAGCACAGCAGCTCCAGACCCATCCAAGGTAGACATCCGCGGGTTCCATAGCAGAAGCATCTCACGGCATACCGGACTCCGAATGGGTCTCAGTAGAGGCCTGTGAATCAGAAATAGCGGGTATCAAGGGCTGCGAAAGCACCTCACTGAGTACCGATGGACTGGCGACTGGCTTAGGAGAAGTGTCGTCGGCAGTTTTGAAAATCGACGTCCCATCTCTGTCTTTATCTTTGCGGGGTTTTTTTCGGAATTCCGGTAGTTGGGTGGCTAACTGATGACATTTCTGGATAATTAAACTGAGAACCGAAATATTTAAAGGTGAAAATATACAGATGATGGATAGTGTGCTGATTAAATAAAGCACAAAACCGACAGTAAGGTACGTCGTGGTTAGGGCCTAGACAAGGAATACAACACGAATGAAAATCTTTATGAGGTATTTGCTTTCCACAAGTAATGCAATTATTAACTTTTACTGACATCTGTAAGGAGCAAGAAAAGTTTCCCCAATGGGGTACTTAGCTTTATTTGCAGACTTCAGTTCTGAAACTCGAAAAAGTACAGTTTTGTACCTACCATAAATGTAGATGTCCGATAGATATGCAACTGCAGTTATAACATGTGGGTTGTCCTGCCTCAGGCAGCCCTCGGTCGGCCGAATTCCAAAGTCTGGGTCCGGCGTCGGCTGGTGTCGCCTCCTCTCCGACGTCACAACGGCTGGAGTATAAAGGCATCGGCCGACGCCATCTTCTTCAGTGTTTCTTGCCCCAGATGCCATGTGCCCTCAGAGGAAGGCTAAATTTGGTGTATGGATAAACAATTCCAGAAATGCACAACAGTAATAAACAGATACACCATAGGAGATACCCCCAGCTAAAAGGGATAGGGGTAGGGACCCATAAAGAAAGTTGCAGAGGGGAAGGAGGGTGGGAAAACCCGACTGCAGTTGCATATCTATCGGACATCTACATTTATGGTAGGTACAAAACTGTACTATGTCCTTCAAGAATGCAACTGCAGTCATAACATGTGGGTAGAATACCATAGCTTAGCTGGGGGAGGAGGAATGCTCTAGGAAAAAGATGGTGTGGCAATCAAACCCTGCAGGACTGCCGAAGCAAAGCCTGCTCTGGATCTGGAGTATAGAGGGAGATTGTAGTGTTTGGAGAATGTATGCACGGAGCTCCATGTAGCAGCTTCTAGAATGTCCTTAGTAGGCACCCCTCTTAAGAATGCTGTAGAGGTGGCTGTAGCTCTGGTGGAATGTGGTCTGACATTGGCTGGAACAGTCTTTCCATGAAAAGAATAACAGAATCTGATGCAATGTCCAATCCATTTTGAAATAGTCTGTTTTGAAATTGCTTTTCCTTGGACTGCAGGGGCGTAAGCTACAAAAAGTTGATCAGACTTCCTACTGGCTTTGGTTCTGTCCAGGTAGTATCGAAGTTGCCTGTGAATGTCCAAGGTATGCAACAGTCTTTCCCCCTTATTCCCAGGATTGGGGAAGAAAGCAGGCAGATGAATGGCTTGATTTAAAGAAACCCTAGACACCACCTTTGGCATAAAAGTAGGGTTGGTTCTTAAGGAAACCCTGTCTCTGTGAAAAATTATGAATGGTGGTATTGCCATTAGGGCCTGTAGTTCCGAGACCCTTCTTGCTGAGGTAATTGCCAACAGGAAAGCTGTCTTCCATGAGAGAAATTGCAAGTCAACTGAAGCTGCTGGTTCAAATGGAGGTAGAGTCAGTTTTTCTAGGACAAAATTGAGGTCCCAGGCTGGCACTGGGGCCTTTCTTGGTGGCTTAATGTTCTTAATTCCCCTGAGGAATTGCCTTAGCAAACGGTGTGAAAAAACAGGAGGATCAATGTTGTATCTAGCTGAAATAGCTGATGCATGTATCTTTATGGAAGAATATGAAAGGCCGTTCTTAAACATATCTGCCAAATATTCCAAGATGAGTGGGATGTTCAACAATGATGCATCATGTCCCTTGCTGGTATTCCAATTGCTGAATCTTTTCCACTTTGCTAAGTAAACCTTTCTGGTGGATGGTCTTCGAGCCTCTGTTAGTATCCGCTGAACTTCCTTGGAGAGAGATAGGTTGAGGTTTATGGGATCTCCCAGGCTGTTAGCTGCAGTGTCTGAAGGTTTGGATGCACTGTTTCGAAATTGTGTTGAGTCAAAAGTAGAGGCCATTGGGGAAGGGTCCACCTCCTGGTGTGACATATGCTCCGTAGTAGTGGGTACCAGTGTTGTCTTGGCCAGTCCGGAGCTATTATGATTCCCTTGGGTCTCTCTGCTTTGATCTTTAGTAATACTGAGGTCATCAGTGGCAGAGGTGGGAATGCATAGATTGTTAGGAAGTTCCAGTTGAATGAGAGAGCATCTATTTTCCAAGCTTTTGGATGGTATGTCCTTGTGCAGAATTTTTGTAGATGATGGTTGAGGTGAGAGGCAAATAGGTCCACTTCTGGCCTGCCCCATTTCGAAGTGAGTTGTGTGAAGACCTTCGGATGCAACCTCCACTCGTGTGGATCTGTGAAATTCCTGCTTAGGCTGTCCACCAACACATTGTCTTTGCCTGGAACAAACTGGGATTGCAACTGGATGTTTAGGCTCAGTGATTTTTTCCCAAAGATGCATTGTCAGTCTGCAAAGGGGGTAAGAGTGGGTGCCCCCTTGCTTGTTTATGTACCACATCACAGTGGTGTTGTCTGTCCGTATCAGTAAATGGCCTTGTTGAAGTTGGTGTTGAAAGGCCTCGATGGCATGCATTACTGCCAGCATTTCCTTTTGGTTTATATGCAGATGTGTTTCCTTTGGAGACCATTGTCCTTGTATACACCTGCCTTCCATGTGCGCCCCCCATCCAAGGTCTGAGGCGTCTGTGTTATCTGTGTTTTTTTTGAATGACATACCTGTGTTTGCCTGGCTCACCGAGGCCCACCACAGGAATTCCTTTTGTAGGCATGGAATGAGCGGTATAATTGTCTCCAAGTTGTTGCTGTGCTGAGACCAAATGCTTTTTAGGTACCATTGAAGCTTTCTCATGTGTAGTCTTGCTAATGGAACCAGGAGAATGCAGGATGCCATGTAACCCAGAGCCTGTAGGAATCTCCTTGCAGTCATCTGGCTAAGTTTTACTAAACCTTTGAAGTAATGAGTTAACTTCTCTTGCTTGTCTTCTGTCAGGTAAGCCATTTGAGAGGCTGTGTCTAGTTTGGCTCCTAAGAAGATTATTTGCTGGGAAGGCTGCAGTCTTGACTTTTGGAAGTTGACTGTGTATCCCAGAGCTTGAAGTAATCATATGACATAGTCCAAGTTTTTTGTCAACATCAGTTTGTCGTCCGCTTGTATGAGGCAGTCGTCCAGGTACGGGTAAATTTGTATCCCCTGGAGCCTGCAATGAGCAATTACTGAAGCCAGGCATTTTGTGAATACTCTGGGCAGTAGATAAGCCAAATGGCAATGCTGAGAATTGATAATGCTCTGGCCCTGCAAGAAATCTGAGGTATCTTCTGCAGCAGTGTCTGATAGGGACATGCAGGTATGCCTCCTTGAGGTCCAGAGAAATCAGCCAAGACCCCTTGCCCAGCATGGGAAGGAGCTGCTGTAGAGTCAGCATTTTGAACTTTGGTACTATGAGAAAGGTGTTTAATGCGGACAAGTCCAGTATTGGTCTCCATTGAGATTCTTTTCTTGGAACAAGGAACAGTCTTGAGTAAAACCCCTGGCCTTGTTCTTGTTGTGGAACTCTTTCTATTGCTTTCATCCAAGTCAGCAGAGTGATTTGCTTGATGGCCTCTGCCCTCTGGATTTGTGGTAGGTTTGGCATGCCTTGTTTTCTTGGCACGGTATGAAAATGGAACCTGTACCCTCGGTCTATAATGTCCAAAATCCATTTGTCCTTTGTCAGTCTGTGCCAATTTTCTGCAAACAGAGATAATTTCCCGCCCAAGAGAGCTTCTATTTGTTCCCTGGTAGACGGAAGTAGAGGAAAGTCATTGAGATTGTGGCTGTGGGGCAGGTGAAACCCCTGCATCACTTCTTTGGTTTCCTGGCTGCCATTGTCGTCCCCTGTAAGGGCCTCTGTATTGGCCTTTTCCTCGGCCACGTCTGTTTTTACCCCTTTGAAACTTTTCTGGATTAGGAAAGGACCAGTTTTTTTGAAGGCCAATTCCTACTGAATCTGGGGGGTTGAACCTGGAGGAAATCTTTCACCGTCTGAACTGATTTTGCTTTTCTTGATGGTCTTTAACACATCCTTAGCATTAGCACCAAAAAGCTTGTTCTTTTCCAAAGGTGCATGCAGAAGTTTTGCCTTTACATGATCTGGTAGAGGTTGATCTTTTAACCACGCATGCCTACGAATGACTGCCCCTGTCATAGCTGCCCTACATGAAGCTTCCAGTGCATCATATCCACACTGCAGGAAGTGGTCGCTTACTTGCTGAGTGTTATGTACAGCTTCCTGCAAAGCCTTCCTGTCTAAAGGATCAGGAGTGGCTAATGTTTTCTGTAAATCTTCTAACAGGAAATCCTGATATTGTAACATATGAAAAAGGCAATTCAAAGCTCTCATAGATAAGGTAGTGGATGTGTAAA
>NC_056736.1:60658817-60683817 GCF_019279795.1 Protopterus annectens
CCTTGAATTCAATTTCCCCTTTGTTTTCATTTAAATATGTGATGAATTCCAAAAGATATTCCGCATCCGATCTCCACACCAACCAGCAATCATCCAGATATCTCCTCCAGATGTCCATTTCTTCTATGTATAAGTTATGGGAGTTATCATAAATAAATTGTTCCTCAATGTTAGCCATAAACAAGCCGGCATATATTGGTGCAAAAAGATGCTCCCATAGCTGTGCCCTTAATGTGTAAGAAGCATTTGTCCCGATAGAAAAAGATGTTCTTCGTGAGCACATGCTGGATGTTTTTTCCATAGACCTTGGGCTTATTGGTTCACACAATGATCGGCTTATGGCCTATTATTTTATATGATAAGCTTTTTCGGGCTTGAACATCTTAGCGAGACTAAACATCATAAAGAAACCAATGCCCTCTACAAACATACCGATACATAAAAATTCCATATTTAATTTCACCATCATTGATAAAAAAAAGAGACCTAGAAACAATAAATTGGGTTGGCATGATTTGTTAAACAGTACAGAGAAAAAATGATTGTTAAACTGGGTGGTCTCTAAACCAGGGTTTAATGAGCATCTTTAATTGATCACATGTCCTCTGAGTTATGTATTTAAAGTATTTCTTAATTTGTTGATAATCACACTGATGAAGGCTATGTAGCTATACAGCCGAAACCGGTTTGTTTTTTTGTTAAGAATACTTTTAATAAAGTATTTATTTGGTGCCACTGTATGCTGGTCTTTCTATTTTTTGATTTGCATTGATTTTTATTGAGACCATGCAGCTGCCGTACTCGCAGAGGTTTCTGTTGTTTCACAATCCACTATTCTTAATCCAAGCCCTAACCCTAAGGTCCGTGACTACCGCACCACAGTGGAGGACATAGGTCCGTGACTACAGCACCGTGGAGGACATACAATTTCCTCCACTGTGGTGCGGTAGTCATGGACCTTAGGGTTAGGTTAGATGATAGTGGATAGCTCTACTAGCTATCCACTATCCTTAACCCAAGCCCTAACCCTAAGGTCCGTAACCATTCGCTCAAGTGATGTTCGTGAAAGTGCACTTTTGGTGAAGTGCAATTTTGCATTGGTGGGCATCTACTACTGGTTTTCGAAATAGTGTAATTTCGTTCTCTGGTAGTAGACCTGTTATATATACATACACACACATATATATGTGTGTATAGATATATATATATATATATATATATATATATATATATATATATATGTGTGTGTGTGTGTGTGTGTGTATATATATATATATATATATATATATATATATATATATATATATGTGTGTGTGTGTGTGTGTGTGTGTGTGTGTATATACACACACACACATATATATATATATATATATATATATATATATATATATATATATACATATATACATATCTCAAACAGTAGTAGTAAAGATTAAAAAACAAAACGCCCAAAACCACCATGCCAGATGAAGGAAAAAAACAACAACCAGAAGTCACTTCAGCGCTTTCGTTCCATTACTTCCAGAACTTCATCAGAATACAGAATGAAACACATTACACAACATTTAAACCCACTTTTTGTGATATCATCATTCAATTATCCATTCTAAAAACATACTTTATCAAATCAATTCCATAAATAATTACAAACTTTGTATTCAAACCCAAAGGGAGATATAATTGCAAGAGTTCAGGCTTATTATATATGGTTTATTGTTTTTACATAGGCAAGACAACTAGGACATTGGTATGTAGTATTGGTGAACACATCGGAGCAATAAAAAAACAAGGATGTTAACAATGCCCTAGCAAGACACAGTACGAGTTGCGGGTCTTGTAAATTTTATTTTTTAGTTATTCAATAAGTCGATTCAGATTTTTTTGTTAAACCGATTAATAATTATTTAGAGGTTTTGAAACTTAAATGGCAGTTATTTCTACATTCTGATTTTTGCCCTGGTCTGAATTAAATCATTTCCATTTTGAGTTTGTTAAAATACAAATGGATTTAGATGAGTTTTTAGAAATGTATTCCTCAACCATTTTTAAACTTTTGTAATTTTTATGGAATTGATTTAAGTAAGTAATGTATACTAAGGCTAAGTTTTTTACTTATCGATAACGAATATGGTAAAATAAAAAATATGAGACCAAAATATATTATCCTGCAAGCTCTGTAGCTCCTTACAATGTAAATAACAGCCTCATGTATATAATGGATGTGATAAACAATATCCCACAATTCACCACAATATAAAATATACAAAAGTAAAGGTGTTCTATGAATTTGTTAGGGGCTAGAGGGAGAAAAAGGATCAAAACAAAAAGAAGTTATGTTCTTACCATAACGTTCTATGTGAGTTGTTCATCTCGCCTTTGTTCTTACACGTGGGTAAGGAGCCGATCCATCGGCTCCGAGTCGGCCGCTTTCCAAGCTCTAGATCTCGGAGAAGCTTGAGACACAGTCCCTATCCCATGATGCTCTGCTGCCAAACCCCAGATCTAGTTTGCTGAACCCAGCAAGAAACACAACTAAGCAACCCAATATAACAAACTAACTATTTACAATTAGTTAAGAGATAACCTGGCTGACAAGAGGATACTAGCAAGATCAACCAGACCACCAGCCATACCCGTTCTTCCATAACATGGAGGGGGAAGGTGGGAGGGAGTGTAAGAACAAAGGCAAGATGAACAACTCACATGGAACGTTATGGTAAAAACATAACTTCTTTATGTGAAGTTGTTCAACCTCGCCGTTTGTTCTTACACGTGGGTAGAATCACAAGCACCCTAATCCTGGGCGGCTCACGGGAGTACATTCCTGAGAACGGTGGAACCAAAGGAAGCCCTGTCCCTGGAGGCCCTGTCCACTTTGTAATGAGTAATAAACATTTGAGGTTTGGACAAAGTAGCAGCTGCACAAATGGTGTCGAAAGGTAAACGAGCTACGTGAGGACGTAGAAACAGCCCTGGTAGAATGAGCTTTCACTTTACGTTCTAAAGGTTGATGGGATGAAGAATATGCAAACTTTATACAATCAGAAAGCCATTTGGACAACATAACTTTGGATACCGAAAGGCCCTTCTTATTGTCTGCATGGGAAACAAATAGTTGATCTGATTTTCTGAATTCTTTTGTTCTGTCCAAATAAAATCTCAATTGTCTGTGAACACCAAGCTTATGCAACATATATTCCATTTTACTGGCATGATGCCTGAAAAAAGTGGGAAGCTCAATGGACTGGTTCAAGTTTGCTTCGGAACAGACCTTCGGGAGAAAGGATGGATTTGTTCTTAGACACCCTGTTGGGGTGAAAGACCAAATATGGGGGCCTAACAGAGTGTGCTTGAAGTTCAGAAACTCTATGCGCCGAAGTAATGGCCACTAAGAAAATTGTCTTCCAAGAAAGGAACATCAAAGGACAAGAAGATACAGGCTCAAAAGGGGTAAGCATGAGTTGAGACAGCACCAAAGTTAGATTCCAGGGAGTAATTGGATGTCTGACAGGGGGTCGAAGGTGATGAGTCCCTTTCAAAAAGGCTTTACATAATCTGTGGGACATAATGTTAGAACCTCCGCATCCCACATCAAAGTTAGATATGGCAGCCAATTGAAACCTAATAGTAGCAGCTGCCGCACCATCGTGGAAAAGTGAAATCAAAAATTCCAGAATGCTATGAATAGGGGCGATAAAGGGATCAATACCATGTTAAGAAGCCCAATGACCAAATCGTTTCCATTTGCTGTTAAATAGTTTCCTTGTGGAGACTTTATGAGAGGAAACCAGAATATGCTGAACCACGGGAGACAAATCATGAGACCTGGCTAGGTTGGGAAGTGGAGCAGCCAAGCTGTCAGTTTGAGGGAGAAAACAGAGGGGTGAAGAACTCTCGACGAATGAGTCAGAAGGTCTGGCACTGGGTCCAGAACCCAAGGTTCTTCCACTTGGTATTGTTGAAGGAAGGGGAACCATATCTGCTGAGGCCAAAACAGGGCTATCAGAATAACAGTCCTTCCCAGGCTTTTGGCTTTCTGTAAATATTTGGAGATCAGCGGATATGGAGGAAAGGCATATAGGGGACCCGAGGGCCAATCGTGTAGAAGTGCATCCCTTTGGATGTCCCCTGGTGGAGGGTACAGGGCAAAGTAGCTTCTGCATTTGGCATTCATCGGGGATGCAAAAAGGTCACAGCAAGGCTGGCCCCATTTGCGGAATACCATTTCCATCACTCGTTCTTTGAGGGACCACTCGTGAGGCAACAAAATGGCTCTGCTCAATTTGTCCGCTATCACGTTGGATGACCCCGGGATGTGCATTGCTATCAGGAAGCGCCCGGTGGATACAGCCCACTGCCAAATTCTCAGGGCCTCTCGGCATAAGGGGTACGATCTGGTTCACCCTTGCTTGTTGATGTACCAGACTACCGACATGTTGTCTGTCTGTATTGCAATCGTCTCTCGAGGTAGAGAGTCGTGAAAGTGTTGCAGTGCTAGGAACACCACTCTCAACTCCAAGACATTGATGTGCAAACTGGATTCCATCTCTGACCAAGTACCTTGACAGTTCTTCCCTGACACAGCCCCCCCATCTGGGAAGCATCCGTGGTCACTGTGGCTATGGGAGGGGGGAGTACAAACGGATGACCTACAGTAACTTGGTGGCTGTTCAACCACCAAAGGAGGTCCTTTTTGCAAGTATTTGTCAGCAGAATCTTGTGTGACATTGGAAGTTGTTGATAAGACCACTGTTTGAAGAGTAACCATTGGAGTATCCTCATGTGCATATGCCCCAGAGGAACCGCTATGAGAGTCACTGCCATGGTGCCTAACCGCTTCAGAACTTGGAATGCAGGGACTTTCTTTTCCATCAACAAAAGGGATACTTGGTTTTGTAAAGAGATTACTCGTTCTTGAGGCAATCTGACCAAGGTGGTGGTGGTGATGTCTAGATCTGCTCCTATAAAGGAAATATGCTGCAACGGCGATAAAGCAGATTTTTTGAAATTTAAGGTTATGCCCAACTGGGTGCACAGGCTGAGAGAGTAATCTCTGGCGTAAATCAGTTGATGCCTGGTGGTGGCAGTGAGGAACCAGTCATAGAGATATGAAAACACCCGGAATCCTAAATGTCTCAGGTGAGCCTTGACCACTGCCATACATTTGGTCAACACTCTGGGGGATGTGGTGAGACCAAAGGGCAGAGCTCGCATTGGTAGTGACTGGCCCCCAGCCAGAAACGAAAGTGATCTCTGGATGGCCTGGCTATTTTGATGTGGTAGTACGCATCCTTGAGATCTATCAAGCATATCCAATCGCCCATTTCGAGAAAGGGAAGTATTGATTGAAGCATGACCATCTGGAACTTTTCCTTTTTGACAAAGGTATTTAGTTTGCTGAGGTCTAAGATGGGTCTCCAGTCCCCTGTTTTCTTTAGAACTAAAAAGAACATGGAGTAAGTTCCGGATCCTATCTGGTCCGCCGGGACTGGCTGGATGACTCTTTTCCAGCAGCCTTTGAATTTCTATGGCTGCTAGATTCCACAGACTGGGTGGAACATCTGGGATTCTTGCACGAATGGAAGGGGATTCTGAAAAGGGAATGATGTAACCTCTGGTAATTATGCTTTTTACCCAGTAATCTGATGCAATTCCTAGCCAGGCGTCTGGGTATAAAGCTAAGCGACCCCCGACTGCCTCCAGAGCAGGACGGTCGGGCCTCCTCTCAGGAGCGTTGATCGGGCTTGCCAAGGAACTGCTCCCTGTCACCCTGGTTCTGCGGACCCCCTCTGCCCTGGGTGGCGTCTAACATTATACCACCCTCCTCTGCCCCTGGAGGGGGGTTCACCACTTGTGTTCTGGAAAGCTCCTTGGGACTTCCGGAACCACATTGTTGAACCTTTCTGCCCTTTGGGGTATGGTCTAGTGGGAGTGGAAAAATGGACTCCTATGGCAGATAGAGTCTTTCCTTCCTGCTCACACCTAGTGAGTGTCTCCTTGACTTTAGGCCCAAACAAGGAAGAGCCATCAAATAGGGTATTAACAAAGGAAGACTTGAAAGCTTCCGCAAAGGAGCATAAGCGCATCCAGGATCGTCTCCGCAGAGCTATCGCTGAAACTGCTGCCCGGCTCGATCCTTCGGCTGCATAAGAAATGAGCCGTATGGATGAGTTTACAATGGAATTAAAGGTGTTAAGCTGTGCCATCACTTTCTTGGAGACAGCATCATCTGTGTTGCCCTGTAGAGTATCTCCAAGCTCTTTGAGGAGATCTTATTGAAGACGGGTAAAAAGGGTTAAATAGTTAAGCGATCTCATTGCAAATGTCGCAGAACTAAAGATGCGCTTCCCATATCTGTCCATAGTCCTGGAATCTTTATTAGGAGGATGGACAGAAGAAGAGGTCTCTGACATCTCTTTCTTGGTGGCCGCCGCTACCACCATGGTATCAACGGGGATTCCCTTTGTAAGAAAGGACTTATCCTGAGGGGAGGTGATAAATTTGTTGGGCCTCTGAGGGACCGGTTCCATGGAATCAGGAGACTCCCACGCCTTTCGAGTGATCAAGTCCATTAATTCGTCGAAAGGCGGAGTAACCCAGGAGGTGGAAGGTTGAGACCCAAAGGCCTTCAGGAGCACCGACTGATCCTAAGTAGGGGTAAGGGACTGGCAGTCACCCCTCTGCTTAAGTATTTCTAGGATGTCTGCAATTGAGACATCCTCTGAGGGCGACCATGGGGATCCTACTGATTCCTCTAAGTCGGTGCCGGATGTCAAGGATTCCTGAGGGGAATCCAAGTGTCTCCTCTTGCACAGTCTCTTCCTAGGGACTTCATCAGTGGAGGCGTCTGGTGAAGTCTCCGTAGAGCAGGGGTTGCCCGATGGGGTTACCTGAGGCTCTGGGTCTCGACGCTTGGTAGGAACCTGTGATGTAGAGACAGAACGAGGCCCTTCAGGGGAGGAAGAGGAAGGACCTGAAGAGGTAAAAGTCTTAGCAGACATGACCTTCCTCATGGCGTCAAAGGCACCATTGTCTCGGCCCAAGGAGTCCACCAGTTCCAAAGAAGATTGCAGTCTCCTCAGGGCCGAGACCACAGGCTCTGAACCAGAGGATGGAGTCGAGCTCAACTGCGCCGAGCCCCCGAGAGGAAGAGTCGGAACCGAAGTCTCGGTTCGACTCTCTCCCATGGAACCAGCAAGAGAGTGTCGGCTCCGAGACCCTTCGATCGGAACTGAAGATGTCAAGGTTGACGGGGCCGAAGGCACCGGAATAGGCCTCTGCTCTGAGGGTTCCACAACTATCAGGTCCTCACCTTCCGGCTCCAAAGGCTAGAGTGGTCTCGGAGGAGGAGCAGAAACCGTGATGGGGGGGGGGGGGCGTCAGGCTTCGATGCCAGATTAGATGAAGCTGAAAGCAATTTGGCCAAGGCCAGGTTCTTCAAGAGTCTCTGCACCACACGGTCCACATTGACATCCGAGAGGGTCCTGGAAGAACAGGTCGAAGGAGCCGAAGAATCCACTGACCGGAGGACCGGAGACTTTAAAACCTCTGGTACCGGTTCCAACCTCGGGACTTGGCTCCGAGACAAAGGTTTGGTGCTCAGCTTCAAGGGCTGAGTAGCCGGCGACCGAATCTTCCCCTAGGTGCTCGGAGCCGATGACTTGGGATCCAATGACACCTTGGAAGACTTCGACCCCTTCGAAGATTTGGAGATCTGTTCAGACTTATCTAAAGCCTCTAGGAAGTCTGATTTTAAGAGGCCTCTATCAATAAGCTTACTACGCCTTTCCAGCATAACTCTGCCACTGAAAGAGTGGCAGATGGAACAGTCCTCTTGCAGATGTAAAGGCCCTAAACAATAAACGCATGAAGTGTGGTGGTGGGTGATGGACATCTGTCCACAGCCACAACGCTTGAACCCTGATCTCTGTTTTTCTGACATATGTAAAAAAAATTAGAAAACAGCACAATTGCAGAACACTAACAATCACACAAAACGTTCCGATCCCTGAACACTCACCAACTCTATTTCACAAAAAAAACAAAAAAAACAACAAATAGAATAACTGATAGAGTCCTGTCAAGAAATTCAACTAAAGAAATGGCCAAAGGCCTAGGAGCAACCACTCCTAAGAAAACACACAAAGCGCATGCTAAGTATCTCAAATAACACAAACAGGAAATATTTAGACTACTACTATTATACATATCAAAAACTATCACAAGTATTGAAAATTTTCTGTCAAAAGACAAGAAAAAAAGGTAATTGCCCGAGCTTCTTGCAAAGAGCGTGAGATCCGTTGCAGCGGCAAACTAGATCGGGGTTTGGCAGCAGAGCATCATGGGATAGGGACCGTGTCTCGAGCTTCTCAGAGATCTCGAGCTTGAAAAGCAGCCGACTCAGACCCAATGGATCGGCTCCGTACCCACGTGTAAGAACAAATGGCGAGATTGAACAAATTCACATTATATATTAAAGCACAATCCACATAAAAATGGGTCTCACCCTAATATGTGCACCAAAACTCAACTGTAATCTAAAGACACGGGACCTAAAGTTAGATATGACGTCCCCAAAAATGAACCTGTTTGAGGAAGTCAAAACTGTATGTTGAAAGGATAACTGTATAGCCAACAAGAAGGGACTCACTATCCTACATACAGAGCTAACCCCAACGGTATAATACCCATCATAAACAACGTTAAGATGAGAGCAGCTGACCAGTTATGGTAACAACAGTCCACAACCCACTGCCGTACATGAGATGTATTATATCAATACACCCACAATATAAGCATGAAATAAAACCATGTTCCCCCCATACAAGCCGAAACTTGCTGGGTGATCATATAATGAGAACAGACAAAAATATTATGTATAGATACGATCCAGATTTAGCAAAATCATGTACAATTACGGTAAATAATTCTCCACCTTTACAAATGAGTAACATATAGAAATTTGAAGAATTACCTGCATATACCAATTGTTTTAATAAATTGACCACAGATTTATTGGCCTTTAAAAAACAAATTAAGGACAAAAAAAACATAAACTTAATAGGGATGTCACTGATTATCAGAGGGGTAAACCCTTTGAACATCAGAAATTTGGTAAATTTTCTGACAGTGGGGATTTCACATACTCCTTCCAGAAGAAAAAGACCCAGATCTATTTTGAAGAAAATGGCTTCACAGCCTAGTAGTACTTCAGGGAATGAGTCATCTGCCACTAACAGAGATTATCCCAACACACAGGCCTCACCCACACCAAAGAAATCCAGAAATAGTAACCACCCTTTAGAATCAGCAGGCATAGGGGTGGGAGGAAACACAAACGCAGGTACAATGGAAGGACTTCTCCAAACCTTGTTAACGCATTAGAGCTTGATTTTAACATATATAACATCTTTTCTGTCCAGTTAAATGACAACCAAAAGGAATTGCTTAATAAAGGTCTTAACTATGTTCCTGGTGTTGTTATTGATGAGAATACAGTTGTGAATGATGTTCTGGATTTTTGCCGTAGATTAAATCTAAAGATGTTTTTGGTTCTACCGAATCTTCTCCAAGATCTACAGAATTTAGGTTTGGCAATTCAGGCTTTATGCCTTCTATGAATAAATATGTTGGTGTCTTTCAGCAGGGGGTTCTAAAAGATCTGCATTTTAGGTTGTATGATTCCGCTCTGTTGCACCATAATCTTACAGTTCAGGAATAGCAGTCTCTTACTGAATTGAAAAATAAAACCAATATAATGATTACTACTGCAGACAAGGGTGGGGTGGTGGTTAGATTGGACACAGATTACTATCTGGCAGAGGGAAATGGCTAATTGTCCAGCCCTCAGACCCTACACCTAATTTCAAGAAAGAGAGATTTATTTCTTAACTTAGCAGTAGAGGAAGGTATCATAAAGGAGTCTATGTTGCGCTAACTTATGATGCAGGATCCACAAAAACAAATCTTATATCTTTTACCAAAGATACATAAGAGCCTGGATAAACCCCCGGGATGACCAACTGTAACAGGTGTCAGATCCTTGACGGAACCTCTTTCAGATTTTCTAACATATTATCTTAAACCGTTACTTAAACATGTACGAGCACGTATCCAAGATACCACTGAGTTTCTCAGGATTATATCAGAAACACAATTAGAACCAACATGGCTATTGTGTACACTGGATGTAAAAGCACTCTATACTAACATTCCCCATTGGGCAGGACTAGCAGCGCTCCAACATTGGTTGGAGAAGGCGGATCTTTATTCAGCTGGATTTAACACTTTATTAGTTTGCATGGCTGAACATGTATTGACGAAGAACATTTTTTATTTCAACGGGGAATGTTATTGGCAAACCAGAGGTATTGCCATGGGGGCTTCATTTGCCCCTACTTATGCTGATATATTCATGGGGTATCTTGAGGAACACCTTATTTATGACACCTCTCATAATTTATACATCAATGAGATGGACATCTGGAGGAGGTACCTTGATGATTGTTGGATGGTGTGGCGTGCTGACCAACAATATTTAAGTGAGTTTATCCAATATTTAAATGAAAATAAATGGGGTATTGAATTCACACTGAACTTTGATATGTACTGTATTAACTTTTTGGATGTTACAGTGTCTAAACAACAGGATGGGTCTCTTGCCACCAGTGTGTATAGGAAATATCCCCAACATAACAACTTGCTATATGGTACCAGTCTGCACCCACACCATACCATACGAAATATACCCAAATCTCAGTTTTTGCGTATTAGGAGGATTTGTTCTGAAAATGAAAATTTTGCCAACTTTCAACAGGATATGACATACAGGTTCCAGACCCGGGGTTACCGACAACAGGATATACAAGCTGCTAGCCAGTTTGCATCTGCTCAGGATAGATCACAGCTACTTGTATACAAGGATAGGACTCACACAGTGGAATCACAGCCGATCAGATTTACAACCACCTATGGTAGGAACATCCATCTTATTAGGGATACTGTATCCAAACATTGGAACATTCTTATGGCAAATGAAGCCTTGAATCATATTTTAGGGGATCAATGCTTATTTTCATATTGCAGGGGCAAAACACTGGGTTCTCATTTTGCACATTATAAGAAGCATAATAGTGGATTGTCTATGCGTTATCAATTGACTATTACAGGGGACAAACTTTTGGGGTCATTTACATGTGGACACTGTTCCTTCTGTAAATATATACTCAAATCTAAACAATTCACAAATAAAAACTCAGGCAGGGTATTTGACATACAATGTTTTGGAAATTGCGGATCAGATTGGGTTATATATTTGGTTACCTGCAATTGTTCATCTTTTTATATTGGACAAACATCACATCCCCTACGGATTTGGATGTCGGAACATTACAGTGACATCCGCAACAAACGGTTGACTAATGCCTTATACAAACACCAAATTACCCATCCCACTGCACATTTTTCCTTTACAGTGATTGACAGGATACAAGGAGATCAGTCTAATAAACTAGTCTGGCATTCTATCTTAAATAATAAGGAGAAATATTGAATTGTCAAATTAGGTGGTTTGTTTTCACCAGGTTTAAATGACCACTTATAATTTAGGTTTATTTTATATTGTGTTATAAGTTCATGAATTTATTAATTGAACTGCAGGAAATGACACAATAGGAAGTATGGGTGTATTAATATATAAACTCATGGTTGTGTTAGCATTGTTATTCACTGAAGAAGGCTAGTGTGCCGAAACCGGTATGATGCTGCTTTGAAAATAAACAGATTCTGCAACAACACTTGGTGCTGGCTTTTTTGTTTTGATGCTGTTTCAATGGTTCCTTGGTCCAGCAGGGTTTGCAGTACTGGTTGCAATAGGTGTAGCTGTTGCTTTGGAGGTTGTGGTATACCCTTTCACTTTGGGGGCATAAGCCAGGTCATAAAGTATCCGTTTTGAATGACTGAAATGACCCATTTGTCTGATGTGATGGACATCAACACAGGAAGACAGTGAGAGACGAACTGACAGAGGGAGAGAAGGAGGGGTGGGGTTTTCAGAGAGGGCAGGTAGTCAACTACTACCTGCCCTGTCTTGAAAGGGTGCCCTCTGCCTAGAGGAGGGGGAAGCTCTAGCAGGATGGGGTTGCTTCCTGGCTGTTTTTCTAGACCTAGTGGGAGCTGCAGGGAGAGAGTGCTTTCAAATAAACTGAGTTTTAGCAAGGTAGTTCCTTTGGAATTTTGGGATGGGGAGACTAGCAGGTGTTCTAAATCCTGCATCTCTTTCCCCTTTTGCTGTCATGACTTAAATAAATCAACCACTTTAGTATCGGACAAAGCGGTGTTGTCCAGAGGAGCATCAATCAGCTTTGCCCTAAAGTCATCTGGAATAGGCTGAAGACGTAGCCATGATTATCTTCTTAAAGCAGATGCTGATGCTGACCTAGATGAGGCTTTAGCAGAATCATAACTGCACTTTATGGAGTGCCTGGTGACTCAGGAGGTGACAGCCAGAAGGGAGGACAGTGAAGCTTTGACAGCAAAATCTGATCAATTAGACAATTCCTTGGAGGCTTTCTCCAGGAGAGATCAGGCATATTAAGCCATGTGTGTCTGGTAGTTTGTAGACCTGAAGGCCAGAGTAGCAGAAGTGTAAATTTTCTTACCAGATGCTCCATGGTTTTGCTGTCTTTGTCAGCAGGGAGAATGGTGGTGGTGGGCAATAGTTTAGATGCCTTATCTGTGGATATGGAAATTGTGGCAGGGTCTCCTGGAGGACACTTTACAAGATACTTGGCAGTTTCGGGGACTTTATAAAATCTATCAGGGCTGCATGCAGCAGGGGGTTGTGAATCAGGTTTCAAGGATGCTGAAGAGAAGGAATCTAGGAAGCCAAGCAGAAATGGAGGGACAGCATTAGGGGTTGGGGAATCCATCTGAATGAGGTCATAATACCTTTTTTGAACCTCAGTCATTTCAGAGGATCCCCACTTAAAATGTTCTTTCATCTTGGCAATGGTTTCCCCAAAGGGCAAATCCTAAGCTGGGGAATCAGGGTCAATGGATTCTTCCCCTGGGGAGCCATACACCAAGGGAAAAGAAAGCCAAGAGGTATAGAAGAGTGATTCCTCAGATGAATAATCAGAAAAATCCTCTTCTTCCAACATGGATGGGTAAGATGTTTGAGGCCTTCGGCTCAAAGTAGCAGGAGGCATCGTAGGAGTCCCTGTAGTGGAAGGCTGTAAGGCCATAAAGGCATTAAACAAACTTTGGCTGAAGGCCGGCCAAACAGGCATGCTTTCGGGAGAAGAAGAGATGTGCTTCCTTTTTTCCTTTCTCTTGAGAGGCCTGGCGGGCGTCTGAAGGGAGGAAGGCCTGAAATCAGTTGACTGTAAGGAACTAGAGGGATCCAAAACACCTACTGGAATCACTGGTTCCTCCCTGGCATCGGAGACCAACATCGGTAATGCCTCAAAGGACCTGCCCTCCGCATGGGACTGTGCAGCTTCCATGGAGGTACCTGCTAAATCCAAAGCGGCAGAGCCAGGATCTTCTATCAGGCTGACATCAGCCACAGGCTGAGGGTTGGACACAGGAGGCGCAGCAATAGAGGTAGGCCTGGTAGTCTTGGCCTTCTTTTTTGGCAGTTCGGCAGGTACGTTAGCTGAACCCTCCATACCTAGGGCTATTTGCTTTAGTCATTGATTTTCTAGGTAGAGATTGAGCGCATGCAGATGGCTGTGCAAGGTTTTGAGCACAAACGCCTGACAAATCGAGCAGGCCTTGTAGTCATGCGACTGACCTAAAAAGAAGAAACATTGATCGTGGGCATCCTTGTGGGGTATCTGACAGCTGCACTTACACTTGCCCTTTCTGCATGACATGAACAGGCATTAAATAAAATAAAATGACTGAAAGGTTTCTTAACAGGGCACTTAGCTGATTTCTCGTAATCTGACGGCTGGGATGACAGAAGCACCTAACGTTCAAATGGTGGCTGAGAAGTTCTGAGGGCTGGTGCATGCAAATGTCACTTTTATGGCCCATGTTGTGCTAGCCATGTCAGACATCCCACGCACTATACAGTGACTGTAAACGTTTGTATACTGGCCGGACGTTCAAACAAGAGGAGAAAACCCATACATGATGAGTAGTGCAACATGAGAATAGAAGTCCATCAGTCTGGTCAGAACTCTGGTAGCAGTAATCTTACATGTAGCAAAATTATTTGACATGGTTAGGTGATTATATGAGTAGTATTCTGCTGGCCTTAGGGTTTAATAAAATAAAAAGTTATGTATTCACCATAACATTCCAATTGAGTAGGTAAACTTCATTTGTCAGCAACCTGTGGGTTTCGGATCCAACACGGATCTGAGCCAGCAGCATACCAAGCAAAAGATCCAAGCTCCTCCCCCATACTCATACTACACTGCAACCTCCTTCCAATCCTCATTTCGAGTTTGCCACTTCACACGTTACACCAACAAACTAAAACCTGAGATCCCTGAACCAAGGACAAACCTCAAGCTCATGAACACCGAACATCGAGCTCAGCAAAAATAATCGCCTGGGGAAGGGGGGAGGGACGGTTGCTGACAAATGAAGTTTACCTACTTAGATGGAACGTTATGGTGAGTACATAACTTCTTTAGATGAAGTAGTTAACTTCATTTGATCAGCAACCTGTGGGACAGAGTCCCCAGCTACCCGAAATCTTGGGAGGCCCTTAAGGAAGGATATTCCGGAGCACTGCAGAGCCAAAGGAAGCCCTTCCTTTAGACACCAAATCCAGTTTATAATGAGTAATAAAGGTGTGAGAGGACGCCCAGGTAGCTGCTGAGCAAATGTCATCTAGGGAAACTCTAGACCAGAATGCTGCAGATGTTGCCATAGAACATATAGAATGAGCATGAACTCCTACTGGTTCTGGTAAACCAAGCTCTCTATATGCTTGTAGGATACAAAGAGAAATCCACCTAGTGAGAGTCACTTTTGAAACTGGTTTTCCTAAAAAAGGCTTAGCAAAGGAAAAAAAAAGTTGATCAGATTTACGAATGATCGCCGACCTGTGCAAATAAAAACGTAAATGCCTGTGAACATCCAGCGAATGAAGTTAGTATTCCCCTCTGTTCCTGAAAATTAGGGAAAAAGACAGGCAAATTAATAGATTGATTAATGTTTGTCTCAGAAGCAACTTTAGGGAGAAAATACAGATTAGTCTTGAGAGACACCCTGTCCTTATGAAACACAAGATATGGGGGTTTCATACAAAGAGCCTGAAGCTCTGACACGCTCCTGGTTGAGGTGACAGCTTCCAGAAAAGCAGTCTTCCATGACAAGAGTTTTAAGTCAACTGATGCTGAGGGATCGAAAAGAGGCACAACTAAGGCCTGAAGAATCGCAGTCAGATCCCACGGCGGGGACGGATTCTTAATAGGAGGTCTCAGAAGAAAAGTGCCTTTCAAAAAAGTCTTACAAATTCTGGCAGCAGTGACAGAGCCTAAAATGTCCCCTACACAGAAATGAGAAACAGCCGGCAACTGGAACTTCACTGTGGAAGAGCTAGCTCCTTGCTGGAAGATATAAGACAAAGTCTAATACCGCTGGGATCGGAGCGGTAAAAGCATCCAGATTTCTCTGTGAAGCCCAAATGGAGAAACATTTCCATTTGCTACAGTAAATTTTCCTGGTGGAGGATTCATGTGCCGCAACCAAGATAGTTTTAACAGGGGAAGAGATACCGGGAGTCCTAGCAACTAGTGGAACTGGAGCACCCAAGCTGTGAGCTTCAGGCTGTCCAGATTCGGAGGAAGCATTCCCGAGGAATGACAAATCAGATCCGGAATGGGATCCATGATCCAAGGTGGAGCTATGAGATGAGACCGTAGACTGGGGAACCAGACTTGACAAGGCCAGAATGGGGCTATGAGGATCATTCTGCGCCCCAACCGGCGAGCTTTCTGTAAGAATTTTGTCATGAGCGGAAGCAGGCGATTGGCATAAAGAAGACCGGGTGGCCAAGAATGAACAAGAGCGTCTCTGGGGGCTTCCCCCGTCGGGGGGATTAGAGAGACAAACTCACTGCACTTCGCGTTGGATGGCGATGTGAAGAGATTGCAGCAAGGCTGACCCCACTTGAGGAACATCTGTTCCGCTACACAAGGGTTCAGAGACCACTCGTAGGGAGAAAGTATAGTTCTGCTCAATTTGTCTGCCAAGATGGTGGACCGACCCGGAATGTGCATTGCTATCAGAAAGCGGTTGGTGGAGATCGCCCATTCCCAGACTCTCATGGCTTCTCGACAAAAGGGATAAGACCTGGTTCCCCCCTGTTTGTTGATATACAAGACCACTGACATATTGTCTGACTGGATCGCAATAGTTCCCAGAGGAAGATAAGCATGAAAGGCCTGCAACGCTAAAAGGACCGTTCTCATCTCTAGAACATTTATATGCAGAACAGTCTCGCTTTGAGTCCACGTGCCTTGAACAGTCCTGCACGAACAGTGCCCCCCCACCCTAGGTGGGAGGCATCCGTGGTCACCGTGGCTTGGAGTTGGGGTGCAACAAAAGGACGTCCCTCCTGCAAATTCCGAGATTGGAGTCACCACGTCAAAGAATTTCTGCACACTCTGCTCAGAGAGATCAGAAAATCTAGAGGTTGATGAAGTATCAACCACTGAACTTGCAACATCCACTGCAGAATTCTCATATGCAGACGAGCACAAGGGATCAGGTTGATAGCTGCTGCCATGGACCCTAAGGCTCTCAGGACTAATTCTGCTGGGGGTGCAGGGGACTGCAGAAGCGCTAACACATGAAGTACCAGGCTGTGTAGTCTGTCTGGAGTCAAGAATGCTCTGGCCTGAAGAGAATCTATTCTTGCCCCTATGAAGTCTAACACTTGAACAGGTTGAAGGGAAGACTTCCTGAGATTTATGGTAATCCCCAGCCGAAGTGATATCCGGAGAAAGAAATCTCTGGCTAGTAAGAGTAGATGCCTGGTGGGGGCAGTGAGGAGCCAGTTGTCCAGGTATGGGTAGACCTGAATGCCCTGAAGTCTCAGGTGGGCCGCTACAATTGCCATGTCCTTGGTGAACACCCTGGGGGCTGTGGTGAGACCAAAGGGAAAGACCCTGAATTGATAATGACTGGCCCCTAGCCGTAAGCGGAGGAACCTCCTGGATCGCCTGTCCATCAGGATATGGTAGTACGCATCCTTGAGGTCTATCGAGCATAACCAGTCTTCCTCCTGTAGGAAGGGCAGGATGGATTGAAGAGTGACCATCCAAAACTTTTCCTTGGCAATGAACAGGTTCATTGTTGATAGGTCGAAAATCGGCCTTAGGTCCCCTGTCTTTTTTGGCACCAAAAAGAAAGTACAGTTTTGTACCTACCATAAATGTGGATGTCCATCTGCAGTCCTAACAAATGGGTTGTCCTGCCTCAGGCAGCCCCCTCAGTGTTTCTTGCCCCAGATGCCAGGTGCCCTCTAGGAAGGCTAAATTTGGATAAATGTAAAAGTTTCCAAATAACAGAGAGCAAATAAAAATAAACATGTATATACATATATACAAACAAATACACCATAATAGATTCCCCAGCTAGCTACAAGATGGGCAAATACCCTAGAGTAGTACCAGGGAAGGAGGGAGGGTAATCCTGACTGCAGATGCATACCTCTCGGACATCCACATTTATGGTAGGTACAAAACTGTACTATGTCCTTCAAGGATGCATCTGCAGTCCTAACAAATGGGTAGCATACCATAGCCAAACTGGGGAGGAGGTACTAATAAGATTATGGTGTAGTTAAGATCCCTTGCAAAACAGCAGTGGCAAAACCTGCTCGAGATCTGGAGTATAAGGGTAGATTATAATGCTTGGCAAATGTATGCAAGTAGCAGCCTCTAAAATGTCTTTGGTAGCCACAAAAGCTGTAGTAGTGGCTGTAGCCTTTGTGGAGTGAGGTATGATGTTTTCTGGAGTTGTCTTTCCATGGTAAGAGTAACAAAATCTAATGCAATTTCCTATCCACTTTGAGATTGTCTGTTTTGAAATTGCTTTTCCTTCCATTCCTGTTGCATATGCTACCAGTAGCTGGTCAGTTTTTCTATTGCTCTTGGTTCTGTCCAGGTAGTATAATTGCCTATGTACATCCAAGGTATGTAATAGTCTTTCTCCCCTGTTCTGTGGGTTGGGGAAGAATGTAGGCAGGTGGATAGCTTGGTTTAAAGATACCCTGGAGACCACCTTTGGCATAAAAGTAGGATTAGTTCTCATGGACACTATCTTGATGGAAGACAAGGAAGGGCTGTACTGCCATTAATGCCTGTAATTCAGAAACCCTTCTTGCTGAAGTGATTGCAAGCAGGAAAGCGGTTTTCCATGATAAGTACTGTAATTCTGCTGTTGCTGCTGGCTCAAAAGGAGGGAGTGTCAACTTTTCTAGCACAAAGTTCAAATCCCATGCGGGCAATGGTGGCTTCCTTGGTGGTTTTACATTTTTAATTCCTCTCAGAAACTGCCTGAGTAGAGGATGTGAGAAGACTGGAGGTCCATGTTGTATTCTGCTGAAATAGCTGATGCATGAATCTTAATGGAAGAATAGGACAGGCCATTGTGGAAAAGTTCTGCCAAGTATTCCAGGATGTTAGCTATGTTTACCAGTGACACATTTTCTCCTTTTGCTGCACTCCAAATGAGATATCTTTTCCATTTTGCTGAATAAGTTTTCCTTGTTGAGGGAGAGCCTCCAAGATAATGTCTTTAACCCTTTGAGATAAATCTGGGTTATTTTGTCTTATGCAATGTTCCAGGCAGCTAGCTGCAGCGTTTTTAGGTTTGGATGCAGGGTTTTGAAGTTGTTCTGTGTTAGCAGTAAGGGGACTAGGGGCAGAGGCCATATTTGTCCCCGAGACATACTCCTCAGTAATGGGTACCAGTGCTGCCTCGGCCAGTCTGGAGCTATCAGGATGATCCTTAGTTTGATCTTTCAAGCACCTTGTGTGCATCAAGGAAAAGGTGGGTCTTGGCACCTTGTGCATCAAAAGGAAAAAGGTGGGAATGCATATGCTGTCAGGTTTTCCCAACTGAAGATAGAGTCCACCTTCCAAGCAAGTGGGTGGTATGCCCTTGTGCAGAATTTTTCAATTGGTGGTTGTGTGGGATAAGTCTATTTCTGGTAGTCCCCATTTCCTTGTAATGGATTTGAAGATATCTGGATGCAGCATCCATTCGTGGGCATCCGTGGTAGTTCTGCTTAGGATGTGTGCTAGTATATTTTCTTTTCCTGGTACAAATATTGCCTGTAGCTGAATGTTGAAGCTCAGGGCCACATTCCAGAGGTCCATTGCCATCCGGCATAGAGGTATGAATGTGTGCCTCCCTGTTTGTTGATGTACCACATAACTGTGGTGTTGTCCGTCCTTATCAGCAATTGACCCTGTTGAAGAAACGGTCTGAATGTCTGAATTGCCAGTTTTACTGCCAGCATCTCCTTTTGATTTATGTGTAGGTTCAGCTGGTCTTGAGTCCATAAGCCTTGTATGCACTTGTCCAGCATGTGTGCCCCAACCCGAGTCTGAGGCGTCCGTGGTGATAGTCTGGCTTGGTTGAGGGCTGTGGAAGGGCAGTCCTTTGTTCAATTGACAGGCCTGAGCCCACCATTGGAATTCTTGCTTCAAGCATGGAATTATTGGAATTTGGGTTTCTAGGCTGTGCTTGTGCTGAGACCATAAATTCCTTAGGTACCATTGCAACTTCCTCATATGTAGTCTGGCATGTGGAAACAATATTATGCAGGATGCCATGTAACCCAGGGCTTGCAGGACTTTCCTTGCTGTTAGCTGGTTCTGCGTTGTTAATGCCATGAAATAGAGAGGAAGGTGCTTCTGCTTCTCTGCTGTGAGGGATGCCATTTGATTTGATGTGTCCAGTTCTGCACCCAAGAAAGTTATCCTTTGGGATGGTATCAGCCTTGACTTTTTTATATTGACTGTGTATCCCAGGGCTTGCAGTAGATGAATGACCTTTTTCAAATCTTTTGCTAATTTGTTTTTGTTATCTGCTTGTAACAGGCAGTCGTCCAGGTAAGGGTAAATTTGAATTCCCTGAAGCCTGCAATGAGCAATTACTGATGCCAGGCATTGAATACTCTGGAAGCAGTAGATAAGCCAAAGGGCAATGCTGAGAATTGATAATGCTCTGATCCTGCAAGAAATCTGAGGTATCTTCTGCAATTTGGTCGTATGGGGCGTGCAGGTATGCCTCCTTGAGATCTAGAGTTACCAGCCAAGACTCCTTGCCCAGCATGGGAAGAAGCTGCTGTAGGGTCAGCATTTTGAATTTTGGAACAATGAGATATGTGTTCAGAAGGACAGATTAGCGGAGGTCGAGAATAGGTCTCCATTGGTTTCTTGGCACCAGGAAAAGTCTGGAGTAAAATCCTTGCCCTTGTTCCATAGGCGGTACCTTTTCTATAGCTCTCATCCTTATTAAGTGGTCTATTTGTTCTAGAGCTTTTGTCTTTTGATTTGGAGGTAGGTTTGGCATTCCTCTCTTCCTGGTAGAGTATGGAAGTGTGAAACCTGTAACCTTGGTCTATTGTCTGTAAAATCCATTTGTCTCCTGTGATGTAATGCCAGTTTACTGAAAATAAGGCTCTAAGGGTGCTTCTAGTTGTTCCCTGGTTCTCAGAGCCAAGTCACTGTGATTGTCCTGTGGAAGTGGTAGTGGCTGGATCTGTGGCAGTCTCAGTACCAGCTGGTTGTTAGGCTGCCACTGGCGTCCCCTGTAGGCACCTCTGGATTGACCCCTGCCTCTTGGCGCCCTATTCCTGCCTCTCTGTGCTCTGGTGGTGTCTGGAAAGGACCAATTCTTGGAAGGCCAGTTCCTACTAAACCTTGGAGGCTGGACCTGTAAAGAAATCCTTGACTGTCTGGACAGATTTTGCTTTCTCTTCCACCTTCTTCAGCACCTGCTGTGCAGGGGAGCCAAACAAATTGTGCTTATCCATGGGAGCATCTAGGAGCTTTGATTTTACATGGTCTGGTAAGGACTGCTCTTTTAACCATGCATGCCTTCTGATCACTGTACCAGTCATAGCTGATCTAAAGGAAGCCTCCAGTGCATCATGGCAGCCGCATTTTAAGGAATGATTACTGACCTGCTGAATGTTATGTACCATTTCCTGAAGAGATTTTTGTCTAATGGTTCAGGAGGACAGTTTTTAGTTAACTGATCTAACATAAATTCCTGATACTGAATCATGTGGAATTGACAGTTTAAGGCCTAGGAGTAGCATAAGTATAAACTTTTTACCCCATCTCTCTAAGGCCCTAGATTCCCTTTCAGAGGGAGGGTTTTGGCAGAGGTAGCTGCTACTGCTTTGGGTCCCTGAGAAATAGTTTCAGGATCTGCAAAAGGAGCCTTATACAAATGATAATGTGTGTCCGAACCCTGTAGTACCTGTCGGGCTTAACAGGGGCGGAGGAAGTGAATCAGGAGCAGTACAAGCATCATTAAATGCATCATCCACAACAGTAAGTACTGGAGGAATGGCTAAAGGCTAATGCTGTGGCAAATGCAAAAGGTCCTAAGCCGTTTCCTAGCGTCTGAAAAATCCTGGCCTTGCCATTGAAATTGTTCCCTCATAGCATGCAAGGTTTCCCCAAAGAAAATTCCTCAGGCGGAGGCAGAGGAATGGAGTCTTCTGCATCAGAGTCCTTATAAGAATAAGGGCCCTCTGGAGGGTTTGTATTTTCTGAATCATCAGAGGAGTAATCTGAAGAAACTGGCTGAGGGGCTCTGCTCTAGGCCTCTTCTCTGGAGGTGGGTGAGAGGCCCTGTCAGGCTGAGGTTGGGATCCCTGATCAAAGAAATGAGATCCTCTGCTAGACTAAGCATTTGAGTACTAGAGCTAGGCCAGTGAGAGGGGTCTTAGCAGGCACAGTCTTGGTTGATTTTGCTGCTTTAGCCCTGGCAAAAGCCTTAATCGACATGGATGCAGGGGCCTAGCAGCTCCACGTGCAGGAGTAGATATATCTAAAGGGATAGTATCAGATAAATCCTGTGAACCTGTAAGAGCAGGTGGAATTTCAGTAGCAGATTCAGCCATGCTGGAGGAGGCCTCGGCAAGAAGCTTTTTCGGCCGAAGGAAAACCAAGGACTTCGGTTTCAGCGAAACTGAGACACTCGCGGTTTGGCTTAAAGTTTTTTTCGGCGAAACAGCGGGCGAGAGTGTCGGTCAGCTAATTGTAGTCGAGGCTTCGTATTTGCGTATGCAAAAAAAGCAGGAAAAAAAACTCTCAGCAATCCGACCCGGCGTCTAAGCGTCCGTTCGGTTGAAGAAAACACAGGCTAGACAAGCTGCTGGTCTGGGCCTAAACAAGGTAGGCAGTAAGAGTGGAAATCTTTATGAGGTATTTGTTTCCCACAAGTTAAACAGTTATTCACTTTTTCTGACATTAGTAGCAATCTCTGGTTCTGACGAACAGCTTCTGCTGGCGCCGCGCGGCAAGAAAGACTGAGGAAAATGCTGATGCCTTTATACCCGCTGAACTGCAGCTATGACTGCAGATGCATCCTTGAAGGACATCCTGGAATAGATGCCTGATCCGAATTGGTCTAGGGGCACCTGCTGGATGGCTCTTTTTTCTAGCAGCTTTTGTATTTCCAAAGCCGCGGCCTCCCTCTGAGTGGGTGGGACGTCCGGGAGGCACCTTGTGTAAGGGGGCTTGTTTTGAAGGGAATAGAATAGCCTCTGGATATTATTCTTAGCACCCAGCGATCTGTCGTGATGGACTCCCATTGGGCTACGTGCATCGAAAAATGCCCCCCAACTGCCTCCAGAGAGGAGCAGTCGGGCAACCCCTCAGGGTTGCTGCGCGGGTTGATTTGAAAAAGGTTCCCATGACCCGAAGTTCTTCGGCCCCCTTCTGCCTCTGGGCCTGCGTCCACCTTTGTCCCCCTCTGCCTCTGGGGAGGAGTCATCCTGAGCATTCCAGGACTGCTGAGTTTTCCGGAACCACAGCTTCTTTTGCCCTCGCTAGTTCCTGGAAAAGGACCTTTGAGGGTTAGAGAAGTGAATCCCAACAGCTGACAGCGTTTTCCCATCTTTCTCACTCTGGACAAGCGTATCGCAGACAGTCTACCCAAACAGGGTTGAACCGTCAAAGGGTGCATTAGAGTAGGATGCCTTGAAGGGTTCCAAGAAATTGCAAAGACGGAGCCAGGTGTGACACCTTAAGGCGATACCGGACCCGCTAGCCCTAGCGGCTTCCTCAGTGGCATGAGAGAGTAAACACATGGACGTATTGGACACAGACTTGAGAGTGGCCATACGAGCAGAGAAGGTCTGTTTATCCTCGGCCGACATGGACTCCAGGGGAGACGTGGCATACTCTTTCACAAGGTCCCGCTGCAGTTGAATTACGTGGGCCAAGTAATTCAGCGCCCTTATAGTAAAAGCAGCTGAAACAAAAGTCTGCTTTCCAAGATGGTCCATCGCCCTGGACTCCTTGTCTGGGGGGGGGGGGGGGGGGCGAATTCCTTTTTTGTGGCAACCGCCACCTCCATGGCATCAACCAAGGAACCTTTGCTCCAATCTCTATCTGCCAGGGGGCTCAATATTTTGTTGGGCCTTTTAGGTATTGGCTCCACAGTGTCCGGCTCCTTCCAAGCTCTGGTCATGATAAGGTCCACCAGAGGGTAGGCTGGGGGGGACACCCAAGAGGTAAATGGGCCCGTGTTGAACACCTCCAGGAATGCCGACTCGTTAGAGGAAGGTTTTTGGGTGGACCCCCCGGCGAAGGATTTCCATAATGTCTCCGAAGGAGACATCTTCGGGGGGTGATTTGGGGGAACCTTCCCCTTCCTCAGTGAGAGACTCGGACGAGTCCAAGTGCCTCCTTTTATACTGATGTTTGAGGAACCTCCTTGGGTGGACTCTCCGGGGAGGGATCACAAATGGTTTCGTGTTCCTCCAAGGGAACTGGCTGGGGCGCAATAGACACAGGCTGTCCCTGGGGGGACTGGATGACTGAAAACAAGCCCAACTGCGAGGGGGCAGGGATGGACCCCGAGGAAAGAGTGAGGGGTCTCGATCCTTCAGAGAGAACCCTCTCCACAACGAATGCTGAAGGAGAACTGGCTTCCCTGAAACTGGTGGTGAGGGTAGCTGCGACCCTCGGATCCAACAAAGGGATCGGAGCTGAAGTTGGAACAGCCAGAACCAAAGGGATGGTATGCCCCTGACCACAATGGAGCCAATGACACACTCATCCCCACGGATCCGATGCCCAACTGTCGGCTCAGAGAGCTCGGGTCTGAAAGCGGATCCAACAGACTCGAGGGCATGGCCGGCATCGAGGCCGAAGGTACCATCGGCGCCAACCCCCTGACTCCGGGGCTCCTCGGATCCATAGACTCCGAGATCCAGGGTGGATTGGTAGAAGGAGCTATCGGGGTGAAAAACAGAGCCGAACTCCCCGCACTGGAGGGGGGGCCAGCAACACCCCCATCTGCAGTTGAGTTTGTAGAAACCTTCGCATCATTCGATCCATGTCTGTTTCAGAGATGCTCCGAGTCGATCTTGAGGACGCCGGCCAGGACAGCTGACTTGAAGACTACCTCGAGGGTGGTCTAGCCTCCTCCTCCGGCTCAGGAGAAAAATGTGGTGAACAGAGCCGAGGAGAGGATGGCCTGGTAATTTTAACAGGAGACAAAATCACCTTAGTGGGAGGGGCCATTGGATCCAACTCAGCCTGCCGCTTGTGGCCCTTCTCTCTATCTTTTTCCTGTTCAGAATATCTCCATGTCTCCCTGTGTTTTTCTTTCATTCTCTCTCTTTCTTGACCTCTCTCTCCCTGTGGCAAGGTGGGAGGGTGAGTCCCGGACAGGGGAGGAGGGCCAGAAGGCTGGAAAGCCACAGCCATGGCTGGTGAAGAGGATGTGGAAGCAGAAGTTGATTCCGCGGGTAGAAGACCCGCCAGAATTAACTTGT